>NC_141611.1:3901306-4051306 GCF_047967505.1 Dipteris shenzhenensis | reverse complement strand
TAGATCTCTTCATATGGTATCAGAGCCATGTTCCTAGCCCTGCTCTCTCTTTCCCTTTCCCTTCCAAGAGGTTGAGGTGAGGGAGGCCAATGAAGCTACTCTAACTCCTCCTCCTTGGAAGGCTGCCCTCTTCTCTCCTTCCTTGAGCTCTCTTCTCCATGCCATTATCTTCCACCTCTCTTCTCCTTCCTTCAGCTACATCTTTTTGTGACCTGCGGACGATGTTCAGCTTTTATCCACCTCTCTTCTCCTTCCTTCAGCTACATCTTTTTGTGACCTGCGGACGATATTCAGCTTTTATCCAGAGCTAGATGCAGAATCACGGCTTTATGTCTTCATCAAAGTTGTAGAGGACCTTGAGTACTACAAATTTTGTTTTTACATTATTGCAATCCGACTTTTTTGTGAAAAGTTATAGCCCTTGCAAGAAGTGACGAAATTTGTTTCTACGCACGAATTTTGTTTTAGAGCTCGATGATTTGACAGCCCAAGCATGATGCAACCAGCTCAATGTGGAGCTGTCCATCCTCTTCATCATTGACCTTTGCTCCAGCCCGCCATTTGCTCCTTCTGCCCAACATTCTCTTGGAGCTGCTGCCCGCAAGTTCGTGCCCGCATTCTGCCCATCATTCTCTTGGAGCTATTGTCCACGCTGCCTCTATCTTCTTTGCCCGTCACTTGATGTGAGCTCTTGACATTACATTCCGGTGACTCCTTCACGTGACTACAAACTTTGGTGGACGACTTCCCGAGCTAAATGTGAGTTCTCCGATACTACTTCGACACACTCCACTACAGTGATCTCTCTGATTTGATGTAGACCACTCTATATCAACAAATGACTTCTTCAACATTGCTTATTCGATCGGTGCCTGAGGTACTTCACATTGATTGACTTTCCGATTGGTCATGGTACCTGAGGCTTCTACTTTGACATGGGTGACTCTCCTTCCTGCATTTTGAGAGTCATCATGTAATTCCTCCATGTAGCTACCCATGGACTTCACCGACACATATTTTGGGGCATTCCTACCTAGTGCTTCATTGACATCGTCATCGACTCATAGGGATGTGCACACATGTGCATTAGCTACTTGGAGGACTTCTCTTTCACAAAGAGATATTTTTATTTATTTTTACACGCTTGATGTATTTTGGAGTCCTCTGCCTTGGGTAGTCCCCCTAAAATGATATGTATTAAGTATTTGGTTTTCATTGAGTCTAAAGGTCCTCTGCCTTGGATAGTCCTCCTAAAAAGATGTATTGGTTTTCTTATTTTTTTGGTGTGTGGCTTCCTAACATGTCTTGTTATGAAGCCAAGGGGGGGTGTACTGTGGGAGCCATATGTATTGGCTTTGATAGGTCTATTTGTTTATCAAGCTTGGCTTGAGAGTTCCAAGATGTTGGTGCCTTGGTCTCCTAGACCTCTGAGTTGGTCATGCATCCATGCATGATGAGCCTCTGAGCCATGCTAGTAGATGAGATTTCTAGGTTATGCTCACTAGCCTCTGAGCCATGCTCACTTGCCTCCGAGATTGTGTGGGAACCATGTCTAGTTCTAGACCGCCATGCACAATTCTGATGACCGTCATTGTCATGTTCTGTTCTTGGTTCCATTCCAGTAAACTCTCACCTTGCCTTCATGGAGGGGTGTTGGAATATGAAGCCAAAGTGAGTCAAAGATGAGTGTACTAGGTGTCTAGGGGGGTGTTTTATAATCTAGTGAGTCCTAGACATGCCACGTGTCATATTGGGAGTTATCCCATATACACTATGGCTTTCTAGAGTCTAGTGTCACACTATATAGTGTTGTACTTGTCTTGAGTATTTTGACATCAGTCAACATCAAGCTATCTACATGTGAGTATTTTGGTTATCATTGCCTAGCACTTGTTCTTTAATTTTCCTTTCCATTTTGCTTTTCATTATGCTTTCCACATTTCCATTCCGTTCCTAGCTAGCTACTAGATCTCTTCATGCTCTTCCCTCTGCAAAGCTGCCAACTGCTGGTGAACACCAATCTCACGTCTGAGAATATCTCGTCTCCTGGTACAAGCAACTGAGTGGTAGAAGTCACTAATACCAGAAAGGGCAGCAGCTACATGTGATGGAGATGGTTGCCCACCTTGGACATGAGAAACCCATATGTGCAGAGCTGCCTCTATAAGGTCCTCCTCTATGTACAAGGCATTTGGAATCCTGATGTTGGCAGACCGGCCTCTCAAGTGAGGCTCTGAGATAGCCAGCACAATAGGAAAGTAATCTGAAGTGGAAACCCCAATAGCAATGCATACCGATCCACCTCTATCTAGTGACCAATCATCTACATAGAATCTGTCAATGGGTCCATGAATAAGCATCTACTGCCTTTTGTTTGACCAAGAGAATAGGAGGGACTGTGGCTGAATAAGAAAGGCATCGTCCAACCAAGTATCTCTGCCACAGTAGTGAAAAAGGAAGGCATCCCAAGCTACTCTCTCCAAAGAGTGAAGTCCCCCTTCTCTACCCCCTTTTTTGTTTGACGGTAACTCAACCATGTTAAAGTCACCTCCAATCACCCATGAATCCACAATGGGGGCCCAGAAGAGCAAATCCTTCCACATAATGACATGTTCCCTCTAATGTTGGAGGCATACAGGTTAAGGAAACCAACCTTACGCCCTCCAATCAAGAGAATAATCCACTAAGCCCTAGAGGGGATAATGACTCCGTGTCCAACAACTAAGGAGAGCCGACTGTGAAACTGAAATAGAAGTGCCCCCCCTAGTGCCCAAGGCAGGCGACCAAAATGTATGGCCGGAAAGCTACTTGCCTGACTTGGCACAATATCTAGAATCCTGTTTGTGCTCCTGAATAAATAAGATATCAATGGAACTCGAAGTAACACCTCGATGAAGCTAATCTCGGATCAGCTGTCTGCGGCAGCGATGTGGGACACCACCTAGGCCCTGTATGTTCCAGTTAACAATCCTCATCAACGGGAGGATGTAGAGTGGAACACCTTACCTGACCTAGTGGCAAAAACAAACCCCTCAACAAGGGAAGACCTCTTGCTCGAGAGCGAGGAATGGGACCAAGTGGCGGAAAATCAACGGGGGAAAGAACCCTACCACCGGATGTCTTGTCAACAAGAAACCCAATCATTGGCTCACCAAAAGTAGAGGGCACAAACTCCTCCTCTAGGAAATCTGAAGCATCTGCCAGAGCTGAAAATGAGTTCCTATGAATCAAGCCAGACACTGGAGTGTGAAGGATCCCTTTTGAGGGAAGAGGATCAATAGTGTAAACCATCCCCTTCCCCCTATCCAAGGGAGGAAGTGGGGATTGCTCTCGATCCTGTGTTTGCACGGCCGCGGAGACCTTTACTGCCTCCACGAGTGTCTGGCACCACTGGTTCCAAGGGAGAAGCTGCAACCGGGGAGGTCGAAGCTGAAGTGTCTTGGACTGTGTGAGGTGAGACTGGAGGGACAACTCGAGGTGAAGCAGAGTCCACTAGTGTATCCTCATGAACTAAAGGAGGAATTTGCACACGAACTGGAACCCACTGGTATACGGCGGGTGCCCCTATAGGTCTTGAGGCACCTAAGGTAGAAGGTGGTGGTACTAAAGGAGCGCTCAGTCGAGGAGCTTTCTGGCGAGTAGGAGCTGTACCACCACCCTGAGGAGGACCGCCATGTGGACGTTGAGGAGTAGGTGCTGGACCCATACCACCCCCCTATCGAGGCTGAGGAGCAGGTGCTGGATCTATACCACCCCTGTCGAGGCCATGGGATGGTAGCTATACCAGAGGGCTTCTTGGGCCTTTTCTTCTTCCTAGGGCAATCCCTGGCAAAAGTATCCAATGGTCCTGCATATCCTGCACTGGTCCTGCCTGCTGCCTGTAATCTCTACTCTCTGGCGAAAAAAGAAACCATCTCATCTAGGCGCTAGATCATAATATGGTCCATTGTGAGGTTGGGATCCTTACAGAGGACCCTAACTCTCGGTACCCCATCAGCCTTGGTTGCCTTTACTGCAGTCAATAGCAACCCAGGGAGGTGTGGGATCTCAGCAACCACGCCGAAATGCTCCCTAATAACAAAAAGAAGACGATTGTAAACCTAGGGAAGCCCGGGAAATCTGATAAAGAGCAAAAAGATTTCCTTATTTGCCTCCATTGGGTTGAAACCAATATCGAAGGCATCAAAGAAGATCTTCCTGTGTCCCAGGTGTAAAAATTCAGCTTTGAGCACGACGGTGCTTGCAGCCTCTGGAGTGTCAAAAACAACCTGGTGGAAAAAACCTCATCCCAGAAGACAAACAGCTAACAATCATGGAGTGAGGTTTGGGGGGAGAGCCACAAGCATCTAAAATCTCTGGCTTGGGATCTGGAAGGGTGATACCCAAAGATGCATGTGAGCAACGTGGTAGAGATTCAATCTCTACGTCCTTCTTGAGCTGTTGCAACTCGTCTTTAGAAAAAGTAATAGTTTTCGCAGCTAGTGGAGGTGGAGTAGGATTGGCTAACAGAATATCCTTTCATTTCCCCCCCCCTTTTCCCTTTAACACCTTTCTCCTTCCCCCCCCCCCCTTTTTTTTCTCTTTAATTTTAATTTAATTTCTTTGTTTAAATATCTTTCTTCTTCCCTTCTTTGAAATTGTTTCTTTAAATTCCTTTGAAATTCCTTTAAGCTCCTCTTTCTTATAAATTCGCCTTCCCTTATGCTCTAAGTCTTAATACTACATTTTATAAGTCCATAGCATAAGCAAATATTTTTATTGTGATCATGATAACAAGGGAGGGGTATTTATGACAACTATCTTCCCAACTAAGTTAAAATGTGGTTCTTATCATTTTTCTTATTGAGTGGTGGCAGGTATGCAGACTCCCCTTTTCAATAAAAATGATGCTTTCTATGACTTATCAAAACAAAACTTGTTTGTACAATCATGCATTCTACAAACCTTTTCCAATTTACACACCTCTTGTTTTTTTTGTAATGTTTCATAGTAGTTTTCTCTTTTGCTCCCATTACTAAAATTGTTTTCATTTCACTTTGAACGGGGTTTATCGAATCTTCACACACACAATCGTGTTTCCCCTGCAACTTTGGATTGTTGCACATAGGACCTTTATGTCATTATGGCTCTTTTGCCTCTTGACTCACTTCAATGCTCATTTGAGCAATATTGTCTTTCCCACTAACCATTCGTTTTTTTCACCCCTTCAAATACTCTTCCAATATAGCTAAATATAGCTAAATATAGACAATGGACCTACAGGCCTCCACCCTAGCAGTTCACCCCCTATTCTGGATAGTCCCTAGGTAAAGAGCTGGGATTTTTGGTAGTCTGGACTGGAATAGCCAGATTTATCTTTACTATCATCAACCCTATTCTGGCAGTTGATTTGTATGAGGTTTTTCTAGGCATTAATATTTCCTTTCTTTACAAAAAAAAAGAACGTTTATTGGATATATCCAGAAAGAGTTATCCTTGGACAGCTTTGCTGACTTGTTTAAGAATGCCAATGGATTAGCTACATTGATCAGACATATATCATCAATGAATCTAAATGAATTGTGAAAACAGATCCCATATTCCAAGCCTCATTAGTCTTTTAAAGAATATGAATTCAAAGTAAAAGAGGTAGTGGTTACACCATATTGGTGAGGTGAGCATGAGAATCCCATAGGTATTCCTCTTACTTGTTTCCATACTTTACTCCCAAACGTATGAACATTTTTTCTGTCTAGTTTGTTATATTTATAATGTCCTATTTTTCAAACTTCAAACTTACTTTATTGATTTTGGCTATCCCATTCTAGTTGGTTTATTTGTGTCACTTGGCAAAACTATGCTCTTTTTCTTTTTTTGTCTTCGAATGCGAGTGTAATTACATTCTCCAGTTTGAGCAAATGATGCGCACCTTGGTTGATATCAGTCTTGCTATTCTAGGAGGGACTTATGATCTTCTTCTTGTATATTGTTTGAGGGGAATTACTCACTCTTTTGCATTTCCCTTGAAGGCCTCTGGTCTCCATCATTCTAGCCTGATTAGCTTCATGTCTAGAGTTTCCAAGACTGGGAATGTGTTTTGATTGGTTGGGACTCTCTTTTGCAATTGAACCATCGGCCGAGTCGACAACGGTTTTTGTTCGCAACCTATAAATCTTGCTTGGAATACTCTGGATGGAGTAACATCTTCCGTTCTTCTATTTATCAAAGATCGTATCAAACGCATGAGCTGAAGCAAATGTGCCTTGTCCTCCTCATTCCAAGCGATGCAACCCCTTTTCTCTTGAAGCGGACATAATGGAGCAACTAATGCTGGGCAACACCAATTATTTATCAATATTTTGTGATCTAGTTTCCCTTTCAAGGCCCTAACTTTAATCATTTGTATTAGTGTTGCACCATCATGAACCAGCATAGTGAATGATGTGTGAAGTGTTTCGGATAAGCGTCGCAAGGCAGAGCCTTAGTGGGATTCCCACCTTGTTTTTTCTTAATCCAGCCTACCTGGGCAACTGGCATTCTGGGTGATAGAGGCAGAGTAAATGAGGCTCTTTTTTGTGTCTATTAGCTAGTTGGAGCATGCATGTTTGCAAAGTTAGAAATTCCATTGTGTTCAAGAGAGGGCAAAGGTTCATCCGGTAATGGAAGACCTGCTAAGGATGACATCATAGGTCTCCTTAAATGCTCTTCAACATCAAGGGCTTTGGTCCATGATTTTGGAATGTTATTGTTGTTAGATGTAAGTGTTAGTGGGCATTAAAAGGTATGCAGTGCAATGGTCTCTCTATATGCGAATTAGTAAGTAATTGGTTCTTTGTATGCAATGCAATGATCTGTCTATATGTGAATTAGTAAGTAATTGGTTCTTTGAATTTTGTTTTGAAGCGAAAGTAGTCCATCATGGTGTGTAGATTTGTTGATTGTGATGTTTTTTGAGAGATATCTATGCCTAAGTCACCACTACGGCCTTGCTTTCAACAAGGTGTCACAATCACTAAGTCCCCATTTAGAGAAAATGTAAAGTAGCTCGAATAAATATTACAATAACATTTTCTAATATCTTATAAAAGGAAAACAAAATGTGTACAAAAGGGAAAGAGTAAAGGCGAATGAATGTGGGGAAAGATAGATGAGTGAAAAGAGAGGAGAGAAAAGATATAAAAGAGGGGATATGCCATTAAATATGAGTGGGGACGTGGCCATTTTGGCAATAGACCCTCATTTCACATGCTTTTAATAAAGGTGGTGTCACAGAAGCTTAATGACAAAATAATTCACTACCTCTCATGTAAGGCCAAAAACTTAATCCACATATAGTGACAAAATCATTTAGGACCCTCACAAAGAGACAAAAGTCTAAACCTGAAACTCATTACAATGGCCTAAACTACCACTAATCCTAATACTAAACACCCCATTAACATGGTCAACGTGACCAAATGAACTAACTTCTAAGCAATGAACTTGATTAGTAAAAAGTCTCTTAGTAGGGCTAAAAAGAGCCTTATTTACTCTACCTGTATCACCCAAAATGGCAATCCTCCAAGTAGGCTAGATAAAAAAGAAGTTCCTTAGTCTAAACCATAACCCATTGTGAAGACTCTACTTTGAAATCCTTCATTGTACAGGTTTGAAATTGTTTTCTTGACTAAGTAACAAATCCCTTAAAGGCATCCTCCACTATTTTCATACTGTTAGTGGGCCAGTCCCCTTTAATTTTCTTTAGGAGAAATGTCATCACACTAGATTCTGTAGTGGTGAATTGAAAAGTATTCTTGAGATGTCAAATGGAAAGCCACCCACTTGTCTCCCTGGGTCCCAAATCTATGTAAAAGTCTTTAGCCCTTTATAAATAATTTCCTAACAATTCTCAAATAGGAAAACAAATATTAATCCATCCATAAAAGCCCAGTTAGAAAATTGTAAAGAGAAGAACTATCTCCATACAATGACCCCTGTCCAGTCTACTAGCATCTCTTGATTTTCCCTTCCTAGATTTGAAACAACTTGGTTAATAATGCCAACATAGGAATCTTGATAGCGACATCAGATAGCACAAGATCCTACCAAGGTTCATTAATACCACAGGGAAAATTGGTTGCAACCCAATTTCAGTAACCACTTTGAGCACAAGGCCTAGCACTTTACGCTTCATTTTTTCTAAACCCACAATACCCTCTAATTTAGATGTGGATAAGAGATCTCATGAACACGCATGCCACAAATCTTTCCATATGAAATCACACATCAACCGGTTTATTTTCTTAAGGACATTAGCTAAGAAAGGATAAATTGACAAGGCATATACAATGTCGGAGGGCAATGAAGACATAGAATCAAATATTTAGTGTTATCTCTGGAGAGTTAAATTCAAGGCATGTTTTGACTATGTAGGATGTGCTCGATCAAATTGGAAAAAACTTAAAGGTTCTTGAACAAAATAATCAAAAGAGGCTATCTTAGAGAGGATGGTAGATTGGAGATCCTTTATAAAGCCTCATTTATATTGAGGAGAGAATGCACTAACAGGTCACAAAAATCCACACTACTTCTAATTTACCATCCATGACAACACTCCAATGATACGATGGAAGGGCTACACTCATTGCATTGATATAATTTATGGAGTGTGTTGTGATGTATTTATTAGAACAAATAATTCCATTAGAAGAAGCTATAAATTTTGTTCTCACAAAAAACAAGGTAGTTGACATGGATGAAACAAAAGGCTTGCAAAACTTTATTAAGTAGGATGCAAAATATCTAGTCAAATAAAAATATGGAAATAATTAAGAAAGATGAAGCCCTCCTAAAAGGACAATAAGATTTACTGAGCATTGAATACTCTGAATCTTTTTGGCCACAAACAATGAGATGAGTCACAAAGATCTAAATTTGATAGAAATGCAATGTCAAATATGGAAGAAGCTAAGCAATGCCTTTTGCGTCGAAGATTTTATGGTAGGAAGGATGACAACCCTTACCCAAATCTGTACTGTCTGATGAAATTCAAGAGGGTATTTTATTATAGTTTGCATACCTAATCTAGAACTAGATTTTCTTGTCCAAGGTGACCCAAATTGGGTGGCAAAGGTTTTTTAGATAGCTAGGGATGAAAGGGGAATCCCTATGACCTTGAAGGCATAGCTTTGCAATATGAACCTAATCTTTTGAAAATTTTGCAAAAAAAAAAAAGAAGCTAGATGACCTTATGAGGGTTTGTTGCAAAGAAACATGAATGGATTCGAAATCAAGATGATTCATAGAGGTGGAAGTTTTAGAGGATGGAGGAAAGAGAGTGGAGTGCACATAATGCCTAGAGCACGCGCACATGCACACACACACAAAAAAAGTCCTTTCACCCCTATTGCGTTCGCACAATTAAATTATATACCTTTTAAAACTCTTGGAAAAAACCCCGCTTTTTTCCTAACCTTATCACGGACCTCTCTTGCAGTCCCTCTCTCTACTTTAAAACCCCCTAATTTCCCTCTCTCCCTATTTTTCCTAATTTTCACTAATTTCTTTAATTCTCCCTAATTTTTTCTAGATCCTCTAACTTCTAATTTCTCATCTTTCATAATCTTTCCTAATTGTCCCTAATTTCCCCTAATTCTTCTTATTTCCCCATATTTTTTCTAATTTCCTTTTTTTTTAATTTTCTATATTTCTTATCCCTAAACTCCCCGCCTCTCTCTCTCTCTCTCTCTCTCTCTCTCTCCCCCCCCCTTAGTTCTTCCAATTTCCCTATTTTCTCCTCTCACTTATTACTCCTCTCTCTGTCGCTCTAATTTTCCCTAATTTCCCTACGTTCAACTCTCTCAAACTTCTCATCTCCAATATTTTTCCTCTCGCTCTAATTTTTCCTAATTTCCCTACCTTCAACTCTCTCTAACTTCTCATCTCCCTATTTTTCCTCTCCCCCGATTTTTCTCCTAAGTTTTGCTTTTCTTCTATTTCCCCCTATTTTTCCTAATTTCTTTGATTTTATCCTAATTTCCTATTTTCCTTCAATTGTTTCCTATTTCTTCCTATTTTTCTCTCATTTCTTCTAGATTTTTCCTATTTTTTGTTATTCCCTCAATTTCTAGTTTTCCCAAAATCCTATCCTGATTTCCTATTTCCCCCTAATTGTTCTCTATTTCTTCTTATTTTTCCTAATTCCTACAAATCTTTTATATTTTCCCTAATTCTTCCCAATTTTTCTAATTTTCCTTATTGCTTCTAATTTTGTCCTTATTTCTTTAGTTTCCCATTATTTTTTCCATAAATTTCCCCAAAATCACCCCCTATTTTGTACTCCTAAACAACCTTTGTTCCCCTATCTATACTCTCAACCCCCCCTCCTCAACGCCCCCCCCTAAACCTTGCTCGTGACTCCCTAACTCACCTGATTGTGCAAGTCCTTTATGTTCCTCGTCTATGGCACCCCCTGACTCCTGACCCACTGTTGTAGCTATTTCAAACTCCTCTACTGGCTTTGATGGCCTACTCTACTAGCTTTTTTCTGCTCTTTATAGCCTACTAGCCGCCCACAGGCTACCAACTAGAGCAGCTCTGCGATGTGTGCACCGACCATTTTCCTGCCCCTGATATAGATCTTTGACCCATGTAACCCATGTGGCATGTTATACTTCCTCGCGTACATAGTCTGCCCCGCTCCACCACCGTCGACAAGTATTTCTCCACCCACCACCTCACTGTTTGTGTTCTGAGGTACTCTTTTCACTTTATTGCTCTTTTATTTCACTCCTCCACGTGCCTTTGTATCAATTCCCGCATCCTTTACTCTGCCCCCCCCCCTTTTTTTTAATTTGCCCCCCTTAACCCCTTTGAAATATATCTATCTTTTAAACCCAAACCCGCCGCCCTAGCCCCCTTCCCTGCCCGTTTTATCCTTTTCATAGGTTCAATTCCCCCTTTTCTTTAAATTGTAAATTCCCCCTTTCTCTACATTTTTCAATGGGTCAAAATCCCCCATCCTTTTTTTCCCCCCCCCAAAAAAGAAACTTCTATTAACTAAGAGAAAAAACCCACGAGAGCAAGCTCAAAGCGGAATACATCATGAAATCATGAGGATAAATAAACCCCCTCAGAATGAGGTGGAAAACAACCAAGGCTGAGGCTGAAAGTGCCACCTCAACCCTGTAGGAGTCTCAGAGAAGAAAGGAGAATCCTTCCATTCCCTGAAGAAAGAAGCCCTCCTAGCTGAGGCTGCACGGGAGTCTCCCTGCACACTCGTCCATACAGCCATCAAGGTATATATGGTATCTGATTAGGAGGGGCGTATGTTCGGACAGTGTACTCACATTGTTTAGAATACTATATTAGAGAATTTGGGAATCTCCTAAGTCCCACTTTGAAGTAAAGAATTAAGGCCTAGTGGCCAAAACTTGAACCCTTATTTGAAAGTGGGACTTAGGAGATTCCCACCTTTACTTAAAAGTGGGACTTGGGATGATTCCCTAATGTGGTGTTTAGGATGGATTTAACTTTCAAGTAATGGGTTCAGATTTGACCATGTGGCCAAATCTTAACCATATTGGGAAGTTCCAAACTATTTGAAAATTCCCACATTCTCTAATATAGTGTTTTAGGCATAGTGGGGCAATGGACCGGTCAGTGCCTTTGGTAGATGGAGCAGATTACCCATGGAGGCAGAGGCGAGGCTTAGTGCCGTAGTGCATCTGCGAGGGGCGGAGCAACGGCAGATGAGAGAGATTGACCTATTGGGAAGTTCCAAATCTTAACCATATTGGGAAGTTCCAAACTATTTGAAAATTCCCACATTCCTCAATATAGTGTTTTAGGCACAATGGGACAGTGGACCAGTCGGTTTCTTTGGTAGATGGAGCAGATTATGGAGACGGAGGTGAGGCTTAGTGCCATAGTGAATCTGCGAGGGGCAGGGCAGCGACAGATGAGAGAGATTGACCTAGCCATCCTTGAGTCCTAGCGTGTGGATGGATAACAAATGGTTGCGCCAGTTTTCTAGGACTAGTGTCCCCTTGAGGATGATGATGCAACGAGGCAGCACGCAACTGGTTTAGGTGGCATTATAGATGATGTGGCATATTAACCAATCCTAACCATGGCTTAGTGGTGGTGAGTTAACCATGGTTTCTTTTGATCTGCCACGTGGTAGAATATTGATCAACCTCTCAACCTCGGGTCTCCTTCACTTAACCCAGGTTAAATCTTACCTATCACGTGGAATTGTGGAGAACCTTGTGAAAGGAATTGTGAGGAAATGTTGAGGCCGAGGTCGGATCCACACTAGGCACGTCTCGAATCATCGAATCATTGATGAGAATCAGGGAGGGCAGAAGGACTGGCTTGACAGCTTGATGGAGGCGCAGAGAACATCGATTGCTCCGCAGTAGGCTGTAGGCAAGCGTTGGTGGTGGCTGGCTGAAGGAGCTGTTGCCCGTGAAGATGGAGCTAGCGTTTGCTCCGTGAGCAGAAGTGCAGGTAGGCCATCATTGAGTCACTGGGCCATGGAGACGGCTCTTGGCAGCAAGAGCGATGGGACGGGAACCCAAAATAGAGCGTCAAGCAACAGCAGGGAGCTGTTTGGTATGGGCGATGGAGGCCTAAGGGTCATTAATGGGCAGGATGCAAGAAAGCTGGGAGCTCACGTTTCCTAGAGTAGATCATCTATGAAAGCTAGTGGCTGCACATAGGAGGCATTGCTGTGCCTTTGGAAGGTGGATGGTGCTTAGAGATGGCAGCTAAGAGTCTGACTAGTGTCATTATTGCTGCTTTAGGAGCTTTTAGATAGGCACAATGTGCCTTTGTTGCAGCTTTGGAGTCCCGAACTGTGGGGAGCTGTCTACTCATAGATGGAGCATTATCAAAAGAGCCACTAAGTCTAAACTCCTAGAGTCTTCAGTCGAAGGAAGCTTGAAGAGTGAATGGAACTTCTCACTCTCTTTTTCTCAATGAAAACACTCATGAACCTTTCAAGAAGTACGAATGGAAATTTCTAATGCATGATAGAAATTTCTCCAGGTAGAAGAGAACTTTCAATAAAAAATCTACATCTAATCTAGGAGAGCTAGGACCTAAGCTTTGATACCATGTTAAAGCGCATGGACCAAGCTCTCCTATGGACCCTAATCTACTCTAATGACAACACTGATCTAAGGTGGATGAATCCTAAGAGTGATCATCATCTATAACTCAAGTCAATTAGGTTTCAAGATAGATTAGCTTGGACTCATAAAGAGAATCTTGAGATAGTATAAAGTGCTTGATTGATATTACTTCAAATAAACCTCCCTTTTATAGGAGTGGGTACTTACATCCATATGCATGCTCACATGTGGGATATCTCCTCCATGCCATGTGGCACCTTACCCTTTACATCCCTTTGCTCTACATGTGCTCATGGCACCACAACTCTCAACACTTTATGTGGATGATATCCTATTGGCTAGCAAGAACACTTATGAGCTTGATGCATGAGGCCTTTGACATGAAGGATTTGGGACCTGTAGGTCATACTCTTGGTATGCGCATTGCACATGATCGGAGTAGGAAACTCCTTTGGCTTTCACAGAAGGAGTATGTTACAAAAGTGTTGCAACATTTCAATATGTAGGGAGAGAAGGCAGTAAGTACTCCATTGTCTCCATATGTGAAACTGAGTCAGGAAGATAGTCCCAAATCAAATGAGGTTCTTTATGCATCAGTTGTTGGGAGTCTTATGTATGCTATGATAGCTACTAGACCGGACATTGCATTTGCAGTAGGAGTTATTAGCCGGTATATGGCTCATCCAAGAAAGAGGCATTGGGAGGCAATTAAGTGCATCATGAGGTACATGAAGGGTACTAAGGAGATGTGTATCTGCTTTGGCAGAGGAGAGATGCATGTACTTGGGCACACAAATTCTGACTATGTAGGGCATGTGGATAGCAGGAGATCCCCACTCTTGGT
The DNA here is from genome assembly GCF_047967505.1 of Dipteris shenzhenensis. Lineage (NCBI taxonomy): Eukaryota > Viridiplantae > Streptophyta > Polypodiopsida > Gleicheniales > Dipteridaceae > Dipteris > Dipteris shenzhenensis. The sequence continues at coordinate 4,037,368 of NC_141611.1, read as the reverse complement.
TGTGTGTTCACCTTTGCAAGTGGTGCAATGTCATAGATGTCTTGTGCACAGAAGTGTGTTGCTTTGTCTACCACAGAGGATGAGTATGTTGCAGCCAGAGAGGGTTGCAAGGAGGCTATATGTCTCGATCGACTAGTGGGAGATTTGGGGGTTCATACAGGTGTATTGACATTGCATAGTGATTCCATGAGTGGTATTCAGCTAGCACATAATCTGGTCTTTAATGAAAAGACCAAACACATTGAGATCAGGTGCCATTTTATCAAGGACGTACTTGAGGACAAGCGCATAGAGCTTGTCAAGGTTCATACAGATGATAACCCTGTAGATATGCTGACAAAGAGTCTAGCTAGTTTAGTGGTTTGAGTATTGTCATGTATTGATGGGCATTGGATAGTATGCTCATTGGCTATTCTTCCTTAAAAGCACATTGGCCTTTAAGTGGGAGGTTGTGGGGGTTAAAGGCCACTATACCTTAACCCCAATCATGTACAATACTCAAACACATATATATATATATGGATGACATAGAAGATTAGGGTGTTCTGCACCCACCAAAACTTATGTGTCTCTCTCTTCTGGTGCTCCCTCTCTCTCACCTTCCATTATTATGCTTCCATTGTTGAGATCTCTCATACTTAATGAATCCCATGAATCCTCCCATGCGAGTACTTTATGTGTGTTGATGGGAATATAACAATTCTATAAATCTTATCGCTCTTCTATCGCATGTGCCTTTGTTCTATGGGAACGATACTTTTGCACATGGGTTAATCTTATTCAGTTTAAGGCCTGTGCAAAGTATCTGTAAATACCTTATGAATCCCATTCGAATACTTTATGAATCCCATGTGAATTCTTTATGAATCTCGTGAATACTCCCGTGAATCATCCCATGGAAATACTTTATGAATGTGTGTTGATGGGAATATAGCAATTATATGAATCTCGTATGCTCAAACAATTTATGTTTGTTGATGTGAATATAGCAATCATATGAATCTCCTATGCTCAACCAATTTACGTCAAATCTTTCAATCTAATTTATTAAATTTATTCAATATCTCATCATAAGAATTTAATAATTGTATCAATCCTTTTTCCAACCACTTTATTATAAATCTTTTGTGCCTTACCTTATTCAAAATATGATCAAACATTTTATGTCAAATCTTTTAATCCAATTTTAAATTAATTGTATTAAATATATGCTTATAAAAATTTAATAATTGTATCAATCCATTTTTCAAATCACTTTATTATAAATCTTTCGTGCCTTACCTAGTTCGAAATCTTTCAATTGTTGACTTTATTCTAAATCTTTTGTGTCTTACGTTATTTAAAATCTTTCAATTGACTTTATTATAAATCTTTCATGTGACTAAGGTTATTTGAAATCTTTCACTTCACAGTATTTGAAATCTTTCATACTCACTTACTTTATTCAACAATCTTTCACTTCATAATATCGAGTGCTTCACTCTTCCACCCTCCTCATTGCTTATAATTATGCATTCCTCTCTTATTTCCTTTTACATATCACCTTCTCCACCCTTCTGTGTATAGTCTTGCTCTCCCATTAACATTCTCTCACCCTTGTCATTGCTTAAGCTCAAGTTCCTCTCTCTCATTAGAGGAGCAGGAAAAGATAATACAGTGTAGAGTAGAAATAGGAAATTTATATTCAAGTAGAGAAGAAATAGTATCCTTTCTTTCTAAAAAATGTGGATGCATGGTTCATTATGGGAGATATCCACCTAATGAAGTACGAATGATACTAAATCACCAAAAAGAATTTTAGGAAAGAATCTCCAATTCTTTTCTTGTATTCTGAAGTTTTGAATATATTGATGGTGAAGATATGCAAAAATTTGAGGAATTAGTTACTTCTCACATAAGAGAACCAATATGCACATCTTCAACTACCTATAATGAAATGTCAGAAAAAGACGCCACTTTAACTATATATGTAAATTTTTTAATTTTGAAATGAAGATATCATTTTGGTTTTGTAAATGATGTGTAGTATGAATTTTGTTAAATAGTAATGGTGAATATTCAAATGTCTTGTATGGGAGGATGAGGAAAGAGAATTTTATACATAGTATAGTATATAAAATGATATTTTAAATTTTTAATATATAATTCTAATGAGACATATAATTCAACAAATACACAAAGCTTTCTTGTAAAAGAATATTTAATCATTTTAATATTTAAATTTAAACTTTAAAAGAGAAGGGGGAGGAGAAGGAGAGAGGGGACGGCAAGGAGGACGAGGAGGAAAAGGAGAAAAGGAGGAGAAGGAGGAGGAGGAGGGTGCGGGAGGAGGAGAAGAGAGGGAAGTGGGAGGAGGAGGAGAGAGGGAAGGGAGAGGAGGAGTTAGAACATGTGTTAAAAAATTATTCTTGAAGTTAAAAAAGTTTTAAAAAATATTTAAATTTGGATTTTGAAACATAAGTGCATTGGGAAATTTAAATCTTCTACTACTTGTTAACCTATGAAACATGAAGTTTGAAAAGTGCAAGAGTTTTAAATCTTCTCCTATGAGATATAAGTTCTCCTTTTTGTATTCAACATTCCGAATTCTCTTATTCCTTGTGCTCAAGACGTCTCTAGCATTCAAAATTCTCTTCTTCTTATTTTGAGGATGTTCTCCAAGACATTCTCAAGACTTTTGTTCTTCTTATTTTGAGGATGTTCTCCAAGACATTCTATACATTCTCAAGACTTTTGTTGCTTCCTAAGTACCATAGCTTTGAACATTCTCTAGAATTTGATTGCTTCCTAGATACTACTCTTATGACATGCTTTGAACATTCTCTTTCGTCACTTCCATCCCCTTTCTTCCTCTTTTCTCTCTCCTTTCATCCTTAAGTTAGTACATCACTTCCCTCCCCTCCATCTTTTCTATCTCCTTCCATCCTTAAGTTGTACTTTTTCCATAGTGTTCCCTTCTTTCCTTCACTTACAATGAAGACTCTTTTGTCCCATCTTCCCTCCTTACTTTTGTCTCTCTTTCCGTCCTCTCCTTGAGTACTTCCATCCCATCCCTCTCTCTCTCTCTCTCTCTCTCTCTCTCTCTCTCTCTCTCTTCCCTCTTCCTTCTCTTCTTCTCTATTTACTCTTGAGTGGTGTGCAAATTATCACCTCCCTCCTATCCCTCTTTCTCTGTGTACATCTCCTCCCCTCCTCTCCCTCTCTTTTCTCTCGTCCTTTTCTTCTCTCTGCTCTCCTCCTCCTCTCTTGCACCTCTCTCCTCTCTTTTCTCTCCCCCACCTTATCCTCTCTTCTACACTTTGTTGCCGACGTCGTGGCAATGGACACCTCTCTCCTCCTCCTCCTCTCTCTCTCTCTCTCTCTCTCTCTCTCTCTCTCTCTCTCTCTCTCTCTCTCTCTCTCTCTCTCTCTCCCTCTTTTCTCTCCTCCTCCTCCTCTCTCTCTCTCTCTCTCTCTCCCTTTTCTCTCCTCCTCATCCAACTCTCTCTCTCTATATATATACTCTCATGCACCTCTCTCCTCCTCCTCTCGCATGCACACCTCTCATGCACCTCTCCTCTCTTTTCTCTCCCCCTCCTTATCCTCTCTCTCTACACTCAACTACCCCGGCAAATGGACACCTCTCCTCCTCCTCTCTCACACTTTACTCTCCTCCTCCTCATCCTTTCTCTCTATACTTGATTGCCACAACAGTGAGAACCTCTCTCCTCCACCTCTCTCGTGCCCCTCTCTTGCACCTCTCTCCTCTCTTGTATCTCACTCTCCTTATCCTCTCTCTCTACACTTGACTATCATGGATCCTCTCTCTTGCATTTTCTCTCCTCCTCCTCATCCTCTCTCTCTACACTTGACTGCTATGGGTGGCAGCGGGCACCTCTCTCCTCCACCTGCGCCTCTCGCCTCTCTTTTATTTCCTTCTCCTTATCCTCTCTCTCTACTTGCGACAGCGGGCACCTCTCACCTACTCTTCTCTTCTCCCTTTCCTCTCCTCCTACTCATTCTCACTCCCTTTCCTCTCCTACTCATTCTCGCTCTCTACACTCGACTATCGCCACAACAGCGGGTACCTCTCTCCTCAAATTTCTCTCCTCCTCCTCCTTTTCTCTCTCTACTCTTGACTGCCACGGCAATGGGCACCTCTCTTATGCCTTTCTCCTCTCTTTTATCTCCTTCTCCTTACCCTCTCTCTATACACTTGACTATTGCGACGGCAGCAGCAGGCACCTCCTCTCTCCTCGCTATTCGCTCCTCCTCCTCCTCCTCTCTCCTAATTCTTTCTCCTCCCCTTCCTACATACACATATATACTTGCATATATATTTTTTGTTTATTTATAAATTATATATATATAGAGACAGAGAGAGAGAGAGAAGACACACACACACACACACATACTTATACACACTCAATCAATTATGTTCCCATTATTCTAGTCCTCTCTCTCTCTCTCTCTGTCTCTCTCTCTCGCCATAATCTCTCCTCTCTCTCTATCTTTGCATCGCTCTCATACAAAATTTGTAATTAATAAGTAGGGTATTGAGTGGAGACTAATGTAACTTATAATTTTGCAACTCGCAAAAAGGAGATGGCAACAGAGTTTGTTTCTGGGATGGACGTGATTTATGTTCCAATAGAGAAGTAGTTGGATTTGCTACGATTCATGATAGTGATCCAAATTCGGTTTGTCATTTTAGAAGACTTGGCAAAGATAAGGTAATGATTATTGTAACGAGGATCCTTAGTCCCCGTATTGAGCTAAAGTATAAATGTGGAGATATAAAAACACTTGGAGATGTTATTCCCTATACTACATCAAACAAATCTTTTATCACATGGGACAAAGATGAGACTTATCCAAAGGACATTTTTAGGTTTGGTACAAAGCACAATACTTTTGATTTTAGGGTGGGAGTTATATTACAAATGGAGCATTCACAAACAAGGATGTGGCACAGAAAAGATATTGGCATTTGAACAAATGGAGGAGTATCATTTGCAAAACCTCCTTAGATGATCCCTACTATGGGGTAGGCAAGGTTATGAGATGGAGCCTGCTATTTCTAGAGATTAGAATGCAACACGTGGTTTTCAATGACTCAAATAAGGTATATTACAATATGGAAGGAAAACAACAACTTGCTCACATGCCAAGTTCTCCCCTATCAAACGTTGGTCATAGAATCTTTTCTACTCAAGTGTAGAAGTGATATGTTATCAAGAGTGCATGAGTTCCTTAGCATCGAGAAAGTGAAAGGTTCCAGAAGTGACACCTTATTTGGAGTGGAGGAATTCATGCACATTGAGAAGAAAACAATTTCATTGGCGATGGCTTATTAGGTAGGGATCTCGTTGACATCGACAAATTGAAAGGTTCCAGAAGTGATGCTTCATCCGGTGGAAGGATTCATGCAAATTGAGAAAGAAAAAGGTTTCGATGGCAATGTCTTATCATCAGGAGTGGATGAGTTCATGCACTAGTAATCTTGGTGAAAGAAGTATCAGTATCAAGAAAACCATACAGGGTGTGTCAATGAGTGATGTTCTCTCAGGGGTATATGACTTTCAAGCTTCTCAACACTCTCAAAGGACATTTAATGCAAGGATGAAACCATGGAAAGATTATTCAGAATTTTACTTTTATTCTGAATTGATGAAGGTTGCGATATGCCATGGATGCAAGAAGAGGAACAATTGTAAGGGAGAAAACAATGCAAATAGAAAGTCTAACTATGTACACAAGGAACAAACATGGACATACAAATGCACGAAGAGAAAGCAAATCCACACCAATTTAGAAAAGCAACCAAAGAGAATACGATTGATGAATGAAGAGCATATGCTCAATGCATTGCAACTAAAGTGTTGTAAATGCAGATGTATGCACTTCATTTACTTGCACAACATATACTCTACTATAGCACTACCTCTAAGGAGGCAATGCACAAAATCCATAGGATTTACACCATTATCTTTATCAAGATCAAAGTTGGTCTACAATTGTGACTCATCCGACTATGTGGGATAAGAACCTCACCAAATTGGGAATGATTCCCAAGAGTGGAATCTCTAATCAAGATCATTACTCGGTATATTAGGGGTGGCTTTATGAGGGCTCACAAAGAGAAACCTTAGCTCTAGTAATGAATGGGATACTCCTACGAGGAGTACCAAAAGTACCCACCTCTTCCCTAATCTTTTGTATAGTCTCGGTGGTGACTCACGTGTTGTGGGGATGTTGAAGGGATGCCATTGGTTCCTCCACTCCAAGATACTTTCTTGTGGGAGAAATGCAAGCACGAGCCGTCCACCGGAAGACATACTTAGCAAGCAAAGCAACACTTATGTCGTCATCAGTGCCCAAGCATAAGCAACTATACTGGATTTCTGCGGTGTCTCTTGGACAAACCCAATGCTTACTAAAATATGTCAAATAAACAAAAGAGAATAAAAACAAGAAATAAAGAAGAAACGAAGCAGGTGACTAAGCAAAAATAAACAAGCAAGTCAAGAAACAAAAACTTCCAAAAAACTAGAAACTCTCTCTCTCTCTCTCTCTCTCTTATTTAAAACATAAAAAGCTAAATGGCCCTTTACACTTGTGTATCGTTTCTACAAAGAGGCAAACATACATTTCTAACTTAGAAAGCACAAGTATACTCAAACAAACTCTCTTCTGAAACTAAAAGAAAAACGGGCTATTCAACTCCCCGCTTTTTGTTTTCAGCTTATGTTCAATCATTCTAAACAGACCTAAGGCCGAAACACCATAGATAAAAGACTTCATATCTATGAATGTGCGAACTTTTTTCATTATTTTCCTTGGATTATACCTCTTGTGTAAAATAGTAAAGTGATCAAACTACTACATTGAGTGATAAAAGACTCCTTAGTTGTACAAAGGCGGGAAAATCTATGAAATTGGGAAGAAATGACTCCATATTTTGCCAAATCAGAAATGTTTGAGTCAATGTGAGGCATTTTTATAATGTGTAAACCATTATAATGTGAGGCATTCATTCATAAGAATGAATGAAGCAGCATTGGACACATGCACAAGAATCAGAATGCTCATCACTTTTGAAAGCAGCTCAGATATTGGATCTCGAGCGTGGCAACCTGAAGTAGCCGTGTAAATGATCAAGTCATCCCTTTAAGTGCAGAGCACAAATGTACCCTACAAGGGATCTGATCTTTCAGATTTCCAATCCTCCAGAGCTAGCTAGTAAAACCTTCCAGAAGCAAACGCAAAAGGACGAGTCCTTGTCTCTTTTGATGTAGTTTACATAGAAAAAGGTTGCAAACACTCCAGTATCACAGACCAAGCCTTTATAACATTGAATCCTAATCACTCATTAGCCCACTCCCACAGCACATGTAACTTTTGCAGTCATAGGAGCTTCAACTCTCTCCTTATATTAATACTTTTATAATTTGCTTCACTTGTATATTATCCCGTTCCCACAGCATGCTAGCCTCTAGTAAAGCCAAACCAATCTGCACCACGTCCATTGCTTTCACAAACACAGGACAAGGGATTTACCTGCAGAATAGAAACTAAAGGTCAATTAAAGTGCACGGAATAATGTCTTTAATGAATAAATAATCCACGATCTCGAGACTTGTGCACAGCTCCAGCTAGAGTGCATGTGGTATATTGCTTGAGGACCACCTCAAGTCTGTAAAAGTTGGACCACATAATCAATGAACCTCGTGTTGAACACTAGAGTAAACCATCAGAAGGTCTGGAAGGCACAGGAACTGCAACCAACTAGGGAGGCGAAACAGAAGCTCCCATGGAGAGCTTTCAGTTGCACAACAGGCATTGGAATCAAAGGGGAACTTGTATCAAACTCCACAGAAACAATGTTAGCTATCCACATGGAAATGAATGACAGATTGAAGGTAGAATATGTTTTTCAAGTAGTTATCATCATGTAAATCAACATGCCATCACTTGTTTTCTTATTCCCTCTCCTTGTTTTCTACATTCTTTGATTTTCAAGAAACAGAAATTCTGATCACAAAAATTGTATTATGGATAAAAATTAGGGTCACTGCAAAGATTGCAATTCCTTTAAAAGTTTAAATTCCTTTCTGGACTGCCAAAATAATGCTTGATCGGATGTCTATTTCATGACAGCATCTGCAGACCTCCACAACTGGTATCAGAGGTATATCCATTGGACATCCTCTTCATTTATATCAGTCTGAATGCATGAAGTTGGTGCAAAGATCAAATTCGTTTTCCTGCTCATTTGCACCACATGGGGTATACTGCAAGTTGAGAGAGCAGAGAATATCTGGTAGTATCAACATGTTTCATGGCTTGCAACCTAGCACTGCCCTACTGTCATCTGTAAGTGTTGTGTTTCTACAAAGCTTTTGAAGATCAACATAACCAATGAGTGCATCATCAAAAGTTGTATCCTTCAAATTCGCATTAACAAATGTGGAGCCGGAGAGGACTGTGTTCTGAAACTTAGCCCCTTGTAAATCTGAGCTGTCAAATGCAACCCGATCAATTACTGCATTGGTGAAATCAGTTCCTGCATGGTGACAAACATAAAAAGAGAAGATTAGGGATGCAGATCATAGGGGATCGATCATTAAGCAGACTTTAGTAGACTATGGCAATTCAATTACGTCAATGCGAAACCTGAGACAACACCGAAGCTTGTAGAGTAAAAAATATTTGAAAACCCAAACTTCGTAGCCTCATCATAGTCTCGTCAATGGCCCCAAAATGAGCTCCCCCTCATATAAGTAGGGACCATCCTTCCGTCGTCCCCACCAACTTCATCAGCACCCAATGATGGGTGTGGATCATTGTACACCTGCATGCACATATGTACGCACCCACATGCTAGTTCCAAACTGTGCCAACTTTTAAGTTTTCCTCTTATAGAACCAATTATTAACATAGTTCACCTTTAAAGCTTGCACCCACTGCATAAGCCTTGGACATGACAACTTCAGACATGTCAGCACCATCAAACTTGGCATCAGACATTAAGGCTGCTGACAAAGATTTGCCCTTCAAGTTGGTCTTGTCGTTTGTGAAGTCACAGAAGCGCAAGTCAAGAGGTTTATCATAAACACCATTTGCTTGTCCTATTGTGTTTCCCACAAATGCTTTTTCACAACGATTTGCTTCTGTTGAAAGGGGTGGGAGTCTCTGCACACCAAAAACTATATTATGATTGAACAAGAACCATGATTATGGTTTCATTCAAAAGAAATGATTTACTAATCATAAAATGGAATCCTGAACAAACAAACCAAGAGCCATGATTATCAAGATACGTCGTCAAACAGAAGCCTGACATACAAATGTAACATGAAGTAAATTTCAGGCTTTATCTTCAGTCTGAAAAGGACAAACAACCAAACGTGAACACTGATAATCCAGAATTTCAAATCCTTACCACTGCAGCTAGTGCAACCGAAGGCCACACATTCAAGACTGTAATTGCAGCACAAAGTCCACATGCTACCTGCTGACTTATATTTGCTACCTGTTCTCCTTCAATAAGGCTCTTCTGAAATTGAGCTGCAATAAAGTAAAATGAGAATCTCTCTCTCTCTCTCTCTCTCTCTCTCTCTCCCCAGATTTTCAAAGCCTTTGACACAGTACACATTCTATAGAGGTCATGCAATCCTTACACTGAAGTCAAAAGATATGCGGATCAAGCTTCTTCGACAATCTTACAAGCTGAAGGGCACCAAAGTATGGATAGCAGAGAAGCTTACACAAACTCAACTCAAGATTAAGGCAACTGAATTAGCTAAAGCCAGGGCTGCCAGAAAGGATGGGAATGGGCAGTTTACCGTGAAGGGGTAGCACTAATCAGAGAGTTTAAATCAAAACCAAAAGACTCTCAGTCTTAAACTGATGTATGGCTGTTTACTCTTCCAGAATATCATGTAAGGTACTCTAAATAATTGGGGTTGCTTTTTGCACTCCTTGGGAGCTGCCATGTGCCCTCCCTAAAGCAGATGTACTAGAGGGTTTCTTGCTGTCCCATAGACCTTTTGGTCTCCAGTGGACATTAATAGACTTTCTTTCTTTCTTTCTTTTCTTTCTCTCTCTCTCTCTCTCTCTAGATTTTCAAAGCCTTTGACATAGTACACATTGGGCGCCACTAGAGCTTAGACATGATATCTCCAGAATTTATGAGAAGGTACGCTGGTGTGCATGGGATATTCTTAGAAGAATTTTCCAGTGATATGGGTTCAAACAAGGCTGCCCACTCTCCACGAGACTGTTTGGCATCTGCATTGGCTAACTGGCGTTAAAATGCTTTAATTTGCTGCTACAAAGGGTTTGGGACTAGGCATTGGAAAAATCTCCTCTTAACTCTAAATGCTGATGACATGGTACTCTTTGCAAAAACCCAAGCCGAGACGCAACTCCTGTTTTTTTCTTCCAAAGAAAGGAACCTTCTATTAATGCTTGAAAGATTTCATACAAGACAGCAGCCCCGAAGGTGCTAAGTATGAAAAAAACCGAAAAAGGCTGAAAGACAAAAAACGGCCTGTTCCAAAGAAGCCCAGCTCACTGCCTAGGGGATCTCTGGAACTGGGGCTAACAACCAAGTGGGAGGACTATACAGCCAACGAATCCCTCGCGGAGTGGAGATGTAGAAAACACCTGTAGGCCAAGCCTTGCAGAAACGAGCACGCCTCTTAATAGTCGCCCTGGAGCCTGGAGTCCCACGCTCCCAGGTGGACCGTAGAGTGTAAATGATATCCTGCCAGATGGCAACCAAGGTAGCCAAGGGTGGAACCAGGTGCTCTCTCATCACAAGACTGCAGCGAGCCACCCAAATGCTCCAAGCCGTGATGCTGGCTACCACCTCCCAAACATTGTCCTCCCTAGGAGAAAGAGGAGCTAGGGTATCAGGGGGGGCTGCCTCGTAGAGTGCAATCCTCTGAATGCTCTGACCCTGTTTCCGGTAGACTAGGGAGATCTCATCAATTTGTAACGCGTGTCCTCCCTCTGTCAACCAAGCCACCATCCCCCAGGTGTAGTCTCTGTGAAGACTATGCATACGTGTCATGATCCTAAGGGCTCTCATCCAGATCCTCGCTGCGCTGCGACAACTCCATAGGCAAGGACACCATCTGAGCAACAATGACACTGCCCCTCCACTCGCATCTGCTCCAACCACGGGCCAATGGGTCCGTCGACTGCCAACCAGAAGAAGTACGAAATCTTCCTCGGCCGCAACCTGGACCACAACCACGTCCACAACCTGGAGCGAACATCCCGGGGCACTCTCTGGGTCACCCAGTGTCTCTCCCTCGAGGGAGTCCACTCCACCTCAACGAGTCCATCTAAAGTCTCCTGCCAATCCGTGTGGTGTAGGAAAAGAAAGGCACCTCATCTACCGTCTCAGCTAGGCCGCACCTAGAGGGCCAGAACCACTCCCCAGGATCCCACTGGACCTCCCTCAGGGGTCTACCCTCCCACAGCCAAAGGCGCCATCTAGAGGTGTCCTGCTCTGAGATACCGGGAGGGTCAATGTGCCACTCCTTCCCCAAGTGTCCTACCACTCTGATCATCTGCCAATGTATCCCATCAAGACTCCCATCCATCTCAGGTTCGCTCCTAGTGAGGGGCTGAAGTAGGCCTCCAGGTCCTACACGGAAGAAGCCGAGGTACGTGCTGCCACGCTGCATCAAAATCCTCAAGGGAACACTAGTACGGGAAAACTGCCCCAACCATCTGCTGTCTCTCCAAATGTGAAGTCCTTCCCACCAGGACTCGGGAATGGCTAAGTCGACCTCGCCCATCCGCTACCCTGTCCCTCGTAGATGTGCTAGGGCATCAAGCCTCGCCTTTGCCTCCATAGGTAATCTGCTCCAGCGACCAAAGGACCCTGCTAGACCACACCACTGTGCCCAGCCAATGTGAGTCCGCTCCCTGAGACGTCCCTCCTGATCTCTGACCTCTAGGTGCCCACATAAGGCGCTGGCGCTCAAACTCCTCTCTGCATCTGGGCGAGCACAGATGAGACCCCCGGCTAGTCTCTGCCAAACCCTGTGAAGACAACTCATCAGGGGGGAGCCCTTCCCCGTAAGGGGGGCCTCTGAGAAGATCCATCTATGTGAAGGCTGCCACTGTCCCTCAGTGCGTGGGGTGTTCCTCAAAAGCCCTCTCTGGTCGAGACGCAACACCTTAAGCAAGCACTACACTCTTTCTGCCATTTCAATGGAGTGTAGGATAACACTGGAAAAACCAAGGTCATTGTTATGTCCATAATTGTTTTTCCAGTGTAGGATAACACTGGAAAAACCAAGGTCATTGTTATGTCCATAATTGGATTAACTAGGATCTAAGCAAGACTAAACTGTCTTGGACCAAGGCCAAGCTAATTTAGGATCTTGGATTGGATCTAGGGTTAGGGTGTGGGGTCTAGCACCGAGGTATGGATTAACTTGGGTTTGATCAAAGCTGGCATGGATGAGGTTTAGATCTTGTGGATAGAGCTGGCCTAAGAATCGCATGGCTATTCCAAGATTAGCAGAGCTAATTACGTTAAAGCGTGGACTCCAAGTAAAGTAAAGCTAATTTGGGCATGCACTTAAGCTCGGGGCTTATTGCTAAGGATAGCCAGTGCTTGGCCTATAACTTTAGGTTAGGGGCTCACTATCACGGGTCCAAGGAGTGGACTCTCCTCTGAACGTAGACCTGCTAGCTAAGGAGCAGTAGCTTACAGGAATTGGCATGTGGTATGAGACGCGTGTTTTGACCTTGAGGTTGGTTGGCTCTCGTAGTGGTAAGACCTTAGGCTCGACGGTGGCTTGACGTACTGAGCCTCCAGCTGGGAGGTGAGCTGCTAGCTCGAACCCTTATGAGTTCTTTGCGGGGTTGTTTGCGAGTTTATCTCAAGGTGCAATAGACTTAGGTTTGAAGTTGAACCTCTCCACAGTCCAACAGTTACTTGACCAGGTTTGGTGTTGTTTTTGGTATCAAAGCCAGCTTCAAGCTGATTGAGTCATGTTTCTTTGGGGAAAGCAAAAATTCCCTTTTAAGATGCACATGTCCATGGCAGAAACAGCCAAAAGACAATTGAACAAATCCTAGTTGGACAAGCATAGTTCTGGAAGAACCCGCAAACAACCCATGGTTGTGGTCAAGCTGATTTACGTTTTGGAACAATAGGCTGAACTCCGAATTCCAGAGAAGTGCTAGCAGCAGGCAGATCTGCAAAACACCTTGTTGTACGTGCTAGAACATTGGGCTTTAACACTTGTGCACTTGTGCAGAAGGGCTATTTTACAGTCAAGAGTTTGGTAAGACTAGCGCTGCCGGTGGCTAGGATGCATAAGATTGCATGCTGGGTATCTTGACTCTGGATACACTGCTCCCAAGAAATGGCAACAACCATGAGTGGATGGAAACAATAACAGCCTTCTCCACAATGCTTGAGGATGATGCTCCTTCGTTGGTGGCTTTCATTCCTTTTCTCTTCCTACTTAGCGAACAAGAGCTTTGATAACAACATAACGAAGATGAGAATAAGAAAAGCGGGACGCAAAAAGAAAGAAAGAAACTCTATTAATGTCCACGGAAGACCAACACGTCTATGGGACAGGGAAAACCATCTAGTACATCAGCTGAGGGACAACACATGGCAACTCCCAAGGAGTGTAAAAAGCAGCTCAAATTGTTTTAAGTGCCTACGTAGTATTCTGAAAACCATGATTGGCCATACATCAGTTTAAGACTCAAAAGTCTTTTGGTTTAGATGTAAACTCTTTGAGGATTGCTATGCTTTCATGGTATACTACCCATTTTCCATCTTTCCTAGCAGCCTTGACTTGGGCTAGTTTTGTTGCCTTATTCTTCAATTGAGCTTGCGTAAGTTCCTTGGCTATCCATATCTTAGTCCTTAAGTTGTAAGGTAAGATTGGCGAAGAAGCCTTTACACGTAAATCTCATGATTTGATTGCAATGATAGCATGTCCTCTAGAGTGTCAGATATTAGTTGCTCCATCATCATCATCCTCATCAACCATCCGTTCAAAGCTAGGCATGGCTGCTTCGATATTGCCAAAGTTTCACTAAAAGAGAGAGAGAGAGAGAGAGAGAGAGAGAGAGAGAGCATCAAGGCTTTTAAAGAGGGAAGGAGTTCGCATAGAATAGGAGGACAAGATAACAAATCACAAATAAGTGAGGGTGAGGCTTATATAATCCTCCCCTATGCCCTCCTTTGTACCAATCCCTCGCTAAAAGCCTACAATGCTAACCCACTAACTGAGCTTATTTTCACTTTGTCCTGGCACGTTGGATTGGTTGATTAGTCCTGTAGGGTGTTTGGATTCTCAATTATCGGTTAGATGCTAAAACCTTGTGATATTTATAGTGGAAGTGCTTGTTGTAGAGCTCTCGTATCAACTTAAGACCCTTTACTTGGCTTGTGTCTTGCTGAGATTTTCAAGTGGAGATATTTTGGTTTCTAGGCATTTCTGAAGTTTTACAAAAGTTACCACTGAGAGAAACCGTCGTAAATTCATTCAGCCATTATACAATCTAGAATCTCTAGTCCAGTTCGGTATAATTGTAAACAAGTCAAGTATCATGGGCTTAATCTTGGTTGAAGTGTCGCTATTCCTTTATTCTCATAGTTTCTCTCTAAACAATGCTTTGAAGTTTTTGGTTTTTTAAAGAGTTTTCAATTCATGAGCTTTTTAATTTCAAGTAATGTGGTTAATTATTCACTGGCTTCCACCACGCATGTTTCTGTCAGTCTGTTAATCGCCACAGTAGCTTCCTTCATCAACCAAAAGTATGTCATCAATGGTGTCATTGATCAGATGTGAAAAAAGCAGACATAAATGGGACGAGAATCTGGCAGAAAATAACTAAATATTTCTAGAGCTGCCCCCAGTTGCTCCAGAGGACTCCTCAAGAAAGAGGCCAACAATATCGTTGAAAAAGTATGATGCATGTTATGGCCATCAGGCAGACAAATTTCCCGACCGTCAGAAGAGCACATGCGGGATTCTTGTATCCCCAACACATGTAAATGGACCAATAAACATCGACAGAAATTTTAAAAACCGGCCTTCATGGATGCTAGATGCATGTTATGGCATGGAAGTAATACATTTCAGGACTGTAACCAAATTACATCATCAAATTGATAAATGGTTTTCTTTGGTTTTCTCAAGCATCGGTGCTACACACTTCTTAAAAGGTGCATGAACCTTCGGCGATTACTTGGTTCTCCATATATCCTCCCAGAAAAGTCAATTTACCAGTTGATCTCTCCATATTTATTGTCGCTTCTGAATTCATCTCCTGCTGAGATTCCCCTTTCTTTGGTCCCTTCATATAAACGCGACCTCACTTGTAGAAAGACTGAAATGAATTTCATATTATCTTTCAAAACGACCTTTCTGGACAAAAATACGACCGGATGAACGTCCTAGAGGGAGCAGAGTCAACTACTTTGGTTTATCAGGACATCAACCCACGATGTATAATGTTGGACATTTAATACACTTCACACAAGACAGACGCCTTAGTTGACGCAATGGCATATGCTAGCAACCTGCATAGCCCACACTCTATAGTGTCGGCAAATGCTTTGGGCGTACGGTTTCACTTCACACCACAATGTGGGACTGATCATGTTTGCTCTTTATGAAATCAGGTGGCGATGGCTTCTTATCCTCTCTCTCTCTCTCTCTCTCTCTCTCTCTCTCTCACCAGAAGCTACAAGCCTACCATTTTCAACAAGCACAAGGATCAGGCGAAATGCAGAAACAACCATGCGTTCGCATAGATTCTGTCTATTATCATCACTTCCTTTTCCAGTAGCATGGTTCCCATCCCCCACCCCGAAAAACGCTTCAATCGAGTCAAAGAATATACTGAAAGGTACTTTCTCGAGAGCATAGAATCGAAAGTGAACGGCGATCTCCATCTCTCTCCCTTTTGCGCGTCAATATACTTAAGCGAGATATGCAGTAAAACCGAGAAGGATTAAACAGAGAAACCTGAGCAATGAACTTGGGCAGATACATTTTTGGATCGCTTGGGCTCACAGATAGAAGGCAAGCTGAAATCACCGACGAGAAAAGCGCTATGAAAACTGGAGTGGCGGGGAGGAGAGTGAGTGCAGCAACGAATTGCAGGAGCGGAAACGCCCAACAAGGTCGCCATGAAAACGTTCACTTCAAACGAATCCAATGTGGCTATCAAGTGGATAAACATCCATATTCATCTTATATATTTCATTTTGATTTTTTGGCGTGGCTCTAGGAAAGGCTATAGTGATCTCTTGGTTTTGGTGGAGATGATAAAAAATGCTATTTTTGGCGTTGTAATTTTGTCCTCGTGCTTGCTATTTTTATCTCTATTTTTGGCATGCCCTCTGGGTAGCCTTAGCAATGGTTCGATTTTGGCAAAGCTAAAAATCCTGATTATTTCTATTTGTTGGGGTGAGAATTTGCTAGCAACTTTGGCAGGCTGGTATTTATGACTTTCTGATATTGTGGTACAAAAGTCGTCGTTCGTGTGCAATCAATCAATGCATGGACAGTCCAATGCAAATTCGTCTTGGCATTTTCTTCTGTCAACGAAGATTTTATGATTGATTGAATTCGAAGATTTGGGCCTTTAAATGTTGCTGAGGAAGGCAATGTGTTCCATCGCTCTCATTTCCCTCTCCCCTCCTCCCTCCTCCCTCCTCCCTTCTACTTCACCACCTTACATCCCCCATATTTGCTTCTCCGCTCGATGGTGTTGACATTCCTTTCACCTCCTCCTCCACAAGTACCACCACCTCCACTAAAATCAAAGGTGAGTTCCTCTCCAGTGAATCGCCCGAGAGCTTTTCCATGCTCAATTTTGAGAACTTATGCAAACATTACGAGGTGATTCTCTTCAAAGATGACAACGATTTAAGAATGCGCTAGTTCATTGGGAATGTATTGCTAGTTGCTCCTGAGGCTAAATTGCATGGCCGCCATGCTTGTTTTACAAGCTCATCTCATCTACAGCTCCCATTGCGAGATCCACGTCTCAGAAATCGGAGCTCTGCAATTCAATTCAATGCAATCAATCGCGCTGCACACACACATCGCAAAGCTCGCAATCACAAGATCAAAAAATTTGTTCTTTGAAAGTTGCTTGCTCCGTAGTCGCATTTGCTGCGACGGATTGGTAGTAGAATTGACCAGGAAGCACATTGTTTTCACTCCATTTTTCTGATTGCTTACCGGACCTTGCAGATCCGTCCCCTTTTTTCTTCTAACCCTGCTACGTCTAATGAGCCCATCTCGATTCTAATCTCATCCATGCAAAGAATGATGGACGGTGGACGGAATTGATTCCTACATTGCCTAGGACATCAGTGGCCGAGAAAATTCTTATGAAAAAGCATTCTCATAATTAGAAAAAAAACTATGCCACACTTCAAGTGTCTAGGTTCCTGTGTTTGCTTGCTTTGGGGTGGTTTCTTCCTTCAAAGTTGTACACAGATGGCTAAGTATGAAGAGTCACCTGAGTCGATGTATACAGAGATGAACACTTTTGGGAGAGGCTCAGTATGCAGGGTTGCTTCATGCTTCACTTTCACACCTCTAGAAATACTTCTCTTCTTTCTTATGTCTATCTTTGAAGCGACCGTGATATGTTTGCAGAAGTGGCAAAGAGCTATGGGAAGGGAGTACATCTACATGTTGATGAAACGAGCTCCAGTGCATGCTATATTTTAGTTCGTAACAAACAAGTTACATTTGGAAATTAGACAAAGTTTACTGATTTGCTTTACTCTCAGGGAAGAGAAGAATGGTGATGTTCGTGCACATCCAGTGTCTTTCTGGTAGCCCTGTGCTTATCGTTGGCTTTGAAAAAGCCCAAAGGATTTTCAAAGTTTGAGGCAACCTTTGATTAGCACGCCTACCAAAGAGATCCCTGCACAAGAACTTTGAAGCAGTAGCCAAATAAGCATATGTAGAAGGTCTGTGATACTTCTCTTGGAAATTTTCGATTGTATGGGTTGAATGTAAGGCTTACAAACTTGTCACATGATTTTTGTGGATATTGATTCATTGCGTTGATATTTGTGGTTTTGCGCAGGTATGTACTATTTGAAGAGTAGTACTGCTGTGGTAAGTGCCCTTTGGTGTTCGTTTAACCTTTTAGCTATGGACTCTCTTACTTTAAGTGTAATTCAGTTTTTCTATATGGGAGAATAGACGTATGAAAGGCTTTGATATACAGGAGAAAAGTCTATGGAAAAGGCGAGTCTGATACTTGGAACACAATCTAGCAACAACAGTATCACTACCACAAATTCAATATATTGTTCAGACCACTCCCTACTCTACCCTACACTTTCAACCACACAAAACACTACTGGGCAGGCCCATTGAATTAATTCATCTTGTTTCTCCCCCTTTCTCTCTCTCTCTTCTTCTTCTTCTTCTTCTTCCAGGGCAGCTATTTGTGTCCTCAGCCAATTGGTGCTTCCTATTTTTGTCCCCATTTTTTCCTCCCCCCCCCCTCTCTCTCTCTCGCTCTCTCTCTCTCTCTCTCTCTTCTTCTTCTTCTTCTTCTTCTCTCTCTCTCTCAACTTTCAGGGCATGCCTTTTGAATGTATTCAATTTGTTTTGAAAAGAATGGTGATAGTCGTCAAAACATATAATTTCATCACCTCCAAGTTTTTGGCCCTGCAAAGGGTCTTAGGGATGAGTGGATTTTTGGGAGGTGGGTTGGGAAAGTAGGGGTTTGTGAGTAGTTGGTCAAGTTGACTGGGTTAGTGGGGACTAGGGTTAGGTCTTAGGTTAATGATGTAGTTAGGAATGTTTGACCCAAATAGGAACTAACCAAGATCTTTCTAAATTTGTTTGACCCAAATAGAGCTAATCCAAATGTTATTAAATTTATTTTAGCAAGTTCTTTTATTGAAATTACTTAGTACCTACCCCCTTAGCCTTGCAGAGCAAGCAGTAGAAGAGCAACAGGAGCAATAGTACTAGATGGTGAGTGATGAAGGCGAAGGTTCCAAGCAGGGCCAGAGTGGTATCGCCACCTTGTTACATGACCAGCCTAGACGAAGTTATGGAATGCTTAAAGGAGGAAAAGCCCACGTGTCATCATATTAAAAAACCAAAAATAGATTATTGTGATTACTAGGTTGCGGTAGGCAGCTTTCTTGTCATCATGCATGTAACTCTATTAACTCAAAATTGAACTTGAGTCCTAGAGTTTTATCAAAATTTTAAAGGGAAGAAGCAAATGATTAAAAATAAGGACAAGAGACACGACACAAGGTCCGTTAGGACCCGATCCTCCCTGTAAATGTCAGGGACGGTGATTTATTATTGACTTGGCCATATTGTTTGTGCATTTTGAGAGTGGAAGCCTAACAAATACATGAATAGAGCGACGCTCACAAGAGCTCATAATTGATGTAGTCTATACAATATTGTGACATAGATTACAATCATATGAATAAAAGTGTTGATATCTTTCAATTTGGCATTCGGCTTGGATTCCTTGCTCCCTCACATCGAGAATTGAGAACATGCATAAAAAAGAGGAATGTTGTCAAAATTCAGATTGGAAAGAAGCAATTTTGAAAGGCGAGCAATTGAAAATATTTATATGATAATATATAATATATAATTATTATAACCACACAATTTTGAATGGTGAGCAATTGAAAATATTTATATGATAATACATAATATATAATTATTATAACCACACATAGTGTGGACGGGGAGGCGGCGCGCTTCCTTCCCCAAAGAGTTATAATCCGAGGGAACACGGCCCTTTCCCGTGCGTCGAGAATATAAACGTCGAGAATAAATCTCACGATTAAATAAAAAACAGGCATATTACCTGAATGTCAATAGTCGTTAAATGCTAGTAAAATCACCATGAGCCACTACTAATACTTTCTTTGCTCTAGCTTTTGCGGCGGCAAACAAACTACATCAAGGTGAGAAAGTAGCTTGAGGCCAACTCTTCCAATATTCACCTGTCCAGGCTACCAAAGAAACATGATGAAAGGGCCAAATATTTCACAAGTTAATATGCATGGTCCACACCCTAAGTCCATCACAGTTGCACCTTTCAACAATAGGAGATTTCTTGTAATTGCATCGTAATTAAAGTGGGTGTTGTAGGCCTGGCCATTGCAAGACAATTGGCTATGGAAGGAAGAGATGTCTTTGTGGTTGAAGCTACATCCACGCATGAGCTCGAGGAACATTGAGATCATACACGCAGAGCTTTACTGCACGAGCAGTCTTCCAATTCGAAGAAGGATTTTTAGCTATAGCTCCTACAATGGGATTGAAGAAAGTTTTCCATCTCAGTTGAATTTGCTCTTGATTACCTGACTAGGGAGAGATAATGGTATGGAAGATCTTCGTCTGCTGAGAAGTGAGGACGTGATTTAAATGGAGCCGCACCTAAAGTGTGTCAAAGCACTATGGTCACCATCTACAAGGATTTTTGGATTTTGGACAATTATCCTTTCATGGTGTTGCTTTGGGCAATGGCCCTTGATTGTGGCAAAATCATTGGAAGCTTCAAGCACTATTGGTGGAGATTTACAACCTTTATATAGCCTCCGCATACTACTGCAAGGACCCAAGAAGTCAATTGCGAGGATGCAACTCGTTTGAAGTTTGTGGTTCGAGGTTGGATCCAAGGGGTTCCGAACTTGCAAGATATCTCTCTTTTGGCTCTCTAGATGATAATTGTAATGGCCATTGTTATGGTTCTCTGTAGTGATCCAAGATCGATTGTGCTCCTCTTTCAGTTGTAGCTTGATAAAAGCTTTGCGTTGACCGGTAACCCTGAAAATTGGTTGGAGATTAGAGGCCCAACACGTGACGGGCGAAAGAGTCGTGGCTGCACTGAAAAAATTTTCTAGAAGATGGGAAGAGACTAAATGCAAGAAAAAGTGAGACTTAGTCCCATGGCAAGCTAATGTAGAAGGTTTGAGATTGCAAGGTAGAGATGCCTGCCATGATCTACTCAAGAGATTCCAAATGATGGACAATGCACTTCAGTGCATCACTGAGAGCCCTGTTGGTGAGAGAGCTCATGTTAGCAATAATGTTTGGTCTATTTCCTTTGCTAAACTAATGGCAAGCTTATATGCATTTCAGGTAGCCTTGAAGATCCATCCATTGCAAGTATGGACCCATTAAAGATCCATCCATTGCAAGTCTCCAATATTGTATTTTGGCTTTTGTCTCGCTCCTCATCTTGTTCGGTGAGCTAGATTGGTTACTTTGTCTACCGTTTGTTCTGCATCGGCTTCAAGCTGCACAATTATGCTCACTTCCATCTCACCGAGAATTCATTTCATCTCTTTGGTTGCCTCTTGATTCGTAAGAATTGAGAATTCATTTTGTCTCTTTTGCTACCCCTTGAATGCCCTCGCACATTCTTGGCTCTTCTCAGTGATTTCTTGAATAATGCCCCTTTTCGCTTCTTTATTTCCTTTTCCCTTGTGCTTGGAACTGTTGGTAGGACATAGATACCCTACAACTGGACATTGCCTTCATTCAATCATTCTTTGAAAAGAAAATGTCGACATGATTAACAAGATTTAGACATGGAGAGACCTACATTGTAAGAAAACACAAAAACCTACCATCTTTCATGTGATACTCCACGCCTTCATCAGGGGTTGTCGTCGCTATCACAGTCTCATCTTGAAGTTTCGCAACGAACTTGACTGTAGAAGAGAGCTTGAAGTCAGCTCCCTCCCCACCTCCTCCTCTCTCCATCCTTCTACTCCTTGCAGAGCGCGAGAGAGCGCCCTCCCCTTCGCACAAAGCACTCTCCCCTTCCCACAAAGCACTCTCTTTCACTAAAAGGGTAGGTCTAAAGCAACATGATCTGCCTCCTCACCTGTAACCTCATCCGCATCTTTCGGATTCTGCCACTTCTCTCCCTCCAAAAGAAGCTTTTCGAAAATGCCACCATCCTTGCAGATATCCTTCACACTAGCCCAAGACATCAACTCAACATTGAAAGTGAGTGTAACCTTCAAAGGAATGGAAGGAGAGACACCAGCTTCACCATAAGCAAGCTCAGGCGGTATGGTGAATATGGACTGCTCGCCTTCTTCATGGTAGCTATTCATTGATCCCATCCCTTAATAACTTGTCCTAAACAATTAGCATGGGCAAAACTATGAGAGGAGTCGCAAAGGAAACTTTAGAGATGTTGCATGTAACACTCTCCTTCGAGCCACAAAACTTGATCGAGCTTAAAACTGAAAAGGCTCACCATGATTGCGGCTGGAATTAAATTTGATACCGTCTTGCAAACTCCCAATGTAATGCACTGAGACAAAAGTTCAACAATGTGCCAGAACCATGTTCAAGCAACACACCATCATCCTAAATCGCTACAATCACATTAGTAGATTGGATCTCTTACCTAATCTCGCTAACTAGCAACGAAAGAAAAAGCAAGATATATGTCCTCCAAAGGATCAAGAGCAACCAATTGCAGCCCAAAAGCTCTTACCTTTGACCTCGTCCCCAGTCTCAGGGGTCTCCCAGTCATGATCGACTTTGACAAGCTTCTTCAGGAGTCCGAAAGATCAAATAGGCTTCTCTTTGCCAACCTTCTAGGGGGTGAGAAGAGGTAGCTTCATAGTAGTCATCTCCGAGGTCACCGAGATCTTCCTTAGCATTAGAGGTTGAGGTCATCAACTATGGAGCTTGCAAAGCAAGATCGTGGAGGCAAAAGAGGTTGTTAGCAATCAGTCCTCCCAACCTGCATAGTCTTCACCCTCGTGGATGGAAGAATTACACTCAAATTGTCAAAGCCGGGAGAAAAATTTGGATAGGCGGGAGATTGTGCTGATCAAAGCAATATTACTATCCGTAATGACTCCAATTTAGATTAATCAAACATGGCAAAGAAAAGCCACTTTTCTCTCAATAAAGCAAAGAGAAAAGCGATCACTAAGACCATGACACGTGGTTCAAGGAGGGACCTCAAAACCAAAACATGCCTCTAGGCTGCCTACCATAAAAAATGCTTCAAAGAAACGATTACGCCAAGCACGCATATGCCAACAGATTTGAAAGACGATCGACAATTCAACTCTTTGCAATCGAATAGATTCATATCTTTAACCTATTAACCACGGACACCCCAAAAAAAAAGAGAGAACACGTGACAGCTTGGAGGAGAAGAGCTTGCCACGTGTCACAAAGAAGGAGCTCTTGGATGGAGGCTTGGAGGGGGGAGGAGGTGGAAGGACAAGAGGGAGGCTTTAGGGAGGAGGTGGAAAGACAAGAGGTAGCTTTAGGGGCAAGGAGGAGATAGAAGGTCAATGGAATGGAGGAGATGGAAGGTCACCTTCGGGAGGAAGGAGAAGATGGAAGGTTAATAGAATGAAAGGAGGAGATGGAAGGTCTCAGAGCCATGGGTTAAGACTTAGCCAAAATTTAAGAATCAAAGATCCACCTTCAGATGGCGAGTGGTTGACGATGGTCATGCACCGTTGCAAAGCAAGGGTTCAGTACTTGTTCCTACAAAGTTGGTTCAAACAACAAGCATCAATGTATTAACAGTCACGCTTCATCTTCCTATCTCTATTGCATTTACAGATTTGGATTTAGGAGACGGGTCTTACGTGATGTGCTTATTGACTTGTGGAGTCGAATTTCGTGCATTAATAGTCACGTTTCATCTTCCTATGCTCTATTGTATTTACAGATTTGGATTTGGGAGACGGGTCTTACTTGGTTTACTTATCAACTTGTGGACTCGAATTTCGTGCAGTTTCAAAATTGGAGGAATGTTTGGAGTCAAATTGGGATCGCTTCTCAGAATTTGGAGTCAAATTGGGATCACGATTTTCATTTGCCTAGCAAAAATAGGATTTCGCTCAACCATCAAGGTACATTAACATTCATGCTTCGTCTTGAAATTGGAGGAACATTTGGAGTCAAATTGGGATTGCTACTCAAAATTTGGAGTCCAATTGGTTTGTAATTTTCATTTTCTTATCAAGAGTCGAATTTCGCTCTGAGTCATGCTCAAAGGAAATTTCTGAATCACGGAATCACTCCAAAGGTGTTACTCTGGTAAGTGTATATTACTTTCTTTGGTAAGTGTATATTACTTCTTTTATTGCAGTTTGAAGCTAAAGAAGAAGACATTTCATGTCTGTCCAAATGAAATGAGGGAAGACAACCATGTTACTCTAAAATGGAGGAGATTTGAAAATGTCAATGTTGAAGGATCCGATAAAAAGAGATGGCTATTGTCATATAAGAGCACTCAGCCAAGGGAGCTTATAGGTCACATGGTTCAATCCATCCCAAAACATATGCTTCACAATTTCATGGCTACTGGCAGTATAAGCAGTTCAGGACGTGCCTTGCCAATTTTCCCCATGACAATATTGTCTCTGGCATAGATTTTGTTGATAATTATTCAAGAATAACAACAAGCAGATAACAATTCTTGTGTATATCACATACAGTCATTTGCTTGATTCTTCTATGCCTAATGCCAATCTACTTTGCTGACTCACAGGAGCCTAGGTCAGTGCAATGCACATACCAATTCTACATTTTAAATGATAGGAAACATGACACCTTATCTGTGCAGCATGCTTTTTTACTGCATTGTGTATCGCTGAAAAACAAAAATCCCCATGCAGAAAATATAAAACAACATTGGGTGTGGTCAAATGGTGCTACCTCTCAATTAAAATCATCCCGTGGATTCTACTTTGTCTCAAGGTTCAAATCCCCGACCGGTCTAGACATGATGTCGAATTTCTTTGGGTCTAGTCATGGCAAGGGTGAGCATGATGGATGTGGTGCTGTTATTAAGCACTCTTTGTTTAAATGTCAATTAACATGTCCTCAAGAAAAACTCAATGATGCCATGATGCTGTAACATGGCTTACAGCCAACCTCTCCACAGGCGCGCATTCAACATACAATAAACCAAGCCTTAAGAATAGTGTAGTATGCAAAGTGTTCCATGAAGTGAAAGTGGATGAAGTGCAAAGAAGAAGACGGCACGATTGCAAGAAAATTAAAGGAGTTCGTGGTCTGCACATCATATGGGGTTTTCTTACATGTGCCATGAATGCATTCAATGCACTCATGGTCTTCCTTTGGACAAACCACTAGCTCCCATAGAGACCTTAGGCTATAAAACCTGCTCTTAGCTTGCAACACATGATGAGGATTCAAGTGGCCTACAGACTGTGCATTCATCGAAGAGACATGGGCATCGATCCCCATAGAGCAATGCTCCAACACGACCAGATCTCAAGTCATTCATACTTGCCAGGCTAGGTCAAATTATATGTGTGTTTTGCAACAACAAACATTCATGTCTTTGAGTTTCCTAACGTACCAAGGCTTACAATGCTCAAAGCTCCTCTGCCAAATTGAAATGTTCAGATTCTGATCCATAAACTTGAGATACAACTCCGTCTACTGACCCAACATGCGGGAACAACAAAACAGTGAGCCCTCTTTTAAATGGAACAACAGTACAAAGAGCCCCCTTTTCGCACTACTAAAACAAGACAAAACACAGTCTTAATAAAGTATATAATGAAGCAAAACAATTTTCAACCACCACGCTGGTTTAGGACAATCACAATTTCAACTACCGGGCTGGTTTAGGACAGTCACAATTTCAATCACCACGCTAGTTTAGGACACATTTAGGACAATCAACCACCGGGCTAGTTTAGGACAAATTTAGGATAGTCTCATAATTTCAACCACAGGGATGGTTTAGGACAATGTCACAATTTCAACCACCAGGCTGGTTTAGCCTGACGGTCTCAACTTCACATATTAGACAATAACAAGTATATTGCTTTTCATTTCTGAATTTCACAATTAGAAAATAAAAATATATTGCTTTTAATTTCACAATTTCACTCACTAACTACTATTTGTCTTGAACCAGCACCAGGCTGGTTTAGGACAATCACATTAAGTCCAAGCCATCCCGATCTAGAAATAGTGGTATATGAGCCAAAGAGCAGAAAATGAAATTTATCGAATTTAAGTACTAAGAAACACAATAATTTCAACCATCGGGCTGGTCAACAAATAATGTTTGTTCAGCCACGCTGGTTCAGGACAACCACATAACTGGTGATTGAGTTGAAGCAGCCACGGTTGCATGATGTTCCAACCACCGGATTGGTTTAGTTAAAAACAATATATTTCTATTCTATTACAAAATGTATTGCTGTGTTAATTTCTACTCAACCATGCCACCGGGCTAGACAACAACTAATGTTTGTTCAACCACACTGGTTTAGGACAATCACATAACTGGCGATTGAGTTGAACCAGCCTACAGTTGCATGATGTTCTAACCACCAGGCTGGTTTAGGATAGTCACATTTAGTCCAAGCCTCGTTTAAGAGATATTCGGCTACGTTATCGATCCATGCCATCATACCTCAATTGGTAATCCATGAAAGGATTTTAGGTGAACTTTGTGATCAATTCGATGCTGAACGGGCTCTCCATGGTGTTGCTGCGAGGTGAGGATGGACAGAAGGGCTTGGTTCGTTTGGGCCAATTGGTTTATCAGGTGAATCACATGTTCGCGCTCGGATTGTGTTGAAACTGATGTTGTGGCTGGTCAAGGCAATTGATGCGGGCGAAGAGGGGTTGGTCTCCAAAAGGGCCAAGATATGGCACGACTTACCTCTATTTAACCCAATGGTCCATTGGTTACAACCGCTTGTTCTGTTAGCTCCGGCGATAATGATCCGACCCATGTCGTAACTGCAACGACACTATGCAATCCTATCGTGGCTCTAGTGCGTGGCCCGGCCAACTGGTTGGCAGCATTAGCGCCGAACCCCTCATGGCTTCCCCCATGGATAGAGGAGCGGTGATGGGGGAAGGCCTACATTCAGGTACGGCCGTATTTTGCAATGGTTGAAATTGCACAAACTTTTTCCCGTTCGTACATGGGTAATTTAATCTTCTGGAAGATTTTTGCTGGCCACACACATCTCTCGCAGTTTGGTTTTCGTTGTGTTCATGCTTCGCAGGTAGGTCAGGGACCGAGCGATTATGGAAGCGGTACTTTACGGATCCCTCCCACTGGTGGGACAGCCGAGACAGCAAAGTAAGTTTGCGACGAATCTCAACTTTTAAAGCTGTAAATTTGGCTAGTCTGACGGTGAATCAGATAAACCCAAGATCTCCAGATTTCAAGGATGAGATTACCAAGGAATTGCTATGGATAGACGACCCTTATAATCCAGGTTGGGTTAAAGACGTGAAGGCGAAAGTATCCACTGGTCAGGTTCAAGACCGTGGCTTGGCTGGAGTAAAGGTAAGTGCAGCTGAAGCACTAGAAATACACGAGAAGAGTAGCTGGGAAACGCTCAGCTTAGAGGAGGCACTCAGGTGTATTGAACGGACGCCCAAGCTGCCTTCAGTTCAGAACCTTCGTTGGATCTTGCATAAGTGCAGAACATTGAAAAGTCTAGCGTATACCAAGCGCTTGTATGCCTATTTGTGCAAAAGCGGGCTGGAAGATCAAAGATCTCTTGGGAACTACGTTGTCCCAATGCTAGTCCAAGCTGGAAGCATGTGCGATGCTCAGGAGGTTTTTAACAAGTTGGTTCACCGGAATGTGCATTCTTGGAATTCTCTCATCTCAGGTTATATCGAATCTGGGGAACCACAGGATGCCCTCAACCTTTACCACAAAATGCAAGAGGATTCTGTACATCCTAATAAGTATACTTTTGTGGCTGTACTGCAGGCTTGTGCTAGGCTGAAAGATGTAGAAAGAGGACAGGAAACACACGCCAAGATTTCCATAAGTGGGCTGGAAACAGATCTTTTTGTTGGCAGTACCTTGGTGGTTATGTATGCCAAAAGTGGGTTGCTTGCAGAAGCACAGGAAGCTTTTGACATGCTGCCAGTACGAGATCAGGTCTCTTGGAATGCACTAATGGCAGGATATGCTGAGCATGGGCTTGGTGAGGAAGCGCTGAACTGTCTCGAACAGATGCAACTGGAGGGTCTTTCTTTAAATGCTATCACATGTGTTTGCAGCTTGAAAGCTTGTGGCAGCATAGGAGCCACAGACAAGGGCCGGGAAATACACGTCGAGATTGCCAGAAAGGGGCTGGAAACAGATATTTTTGTTGGGGGCACCTTGGTAGATATGTATGCCAAATGTGACTCACTTGCAGAAGCACAAGAAGCCTTTGACAAGCTGCCAGTTCGAAATGAGGCCTCGTGGAATGCACTAATGGCAGGATACGCTAAGGATGGGCTTGGTCAGGAAGTGCTGAACTGTCTTGAGCGGATGCAACTGATGGGTCTTTCTCCAGATGCTTTCACGTATGTCTGTAGCCTCAAATCCTGCGGCAGCATGGGAGCCATAGACAAGGGCCGAGAAATACACTCTGATATTACCAGAAAGGGGCTGGAAAGAAATCTTTTTGTTGGCAGCACCTTGGTGGATATGTATGCAAAATGTGGCTCGCTTGCAGAAGCAAGGGAAGCATTTGACAAGCTGCCAGTTCGAAATGAGGTCTCATGGAATGCACTAATGGCAGGATATGCCGAGCATGGTCTTGGTGAGGAAGTGCTGAACTGTCTCCAAGGGTTGCAACTGGAAGGTCTTTCTCCGGATGCTTTCACGTTTGTTTGCAGCATGAGATCCTGTGGGAGCATAGGAGCCATAGACATGGGCCGAGAAATACATGCTGAGATTGCCAGAAAGGGGATGGAAAGAGATCTTTTTGTTTGCAGCACCTTGGTGGATATGTATGCCAAATGTGGATCACTTGCAGAATTATGGGAAGCGTTTGACAAACTGCCAGTCCGAAATGAGGTCTCATGGAATGCACTAATGGCAGGATATTCTGAGCATGGACTTGGTGAGGAAGCGCTGAACTGTCTGGAACAGATGCAACTAGAGGGACACCCTCCAAATGCTGTCACGTTTAGTTGCAGCTTACAAGCTTGTGGCAGCATAGGAGCCATAGTTAAGGGCCAAGAAATACACACTGAGATTGTCAGAAAAGGAGTGGAAAGTGATGTTTTTGTTTGCAGCACCCTGGTGGACATGTATGGCAAATGTGGCTTGCTTGCAGAAGCACAGGAAGTCTTTGATAAGTTGCCAATTCGAAACGAGGTCTCATGGACTGCTCTAATGGGAGGATATGCCGAGCATGGGCTTGGTGAGCTCGCACTGAACTGTCTCAAACAGATGCAACAGGAGGGTTTCTCACCAAATGCTGTCACATTTAGCTGCAGTTTGAAGGCCTGTGGCATCATAGGAGCCATAGATCAGGGCCGAGAAATACACGCTGAGATTGCCAGAAAGGGACTGGAAAGAGAACTTTTTGTTGGCAGCACCTTGGTGGATATGTATGCCAAATGTGGCATGCTTGCAGAAGCATGGGGAGCGTTTGACAAGTTCCCAGTTCGAGATGAGGGCTTATGGAATGCATTAATGAACGGATATGCCGAGCATGGGCTTTGGAAGGAAGCATTAGACTATCTTGAACAGATGCAACTGGACGGCTTGTCTCCAAATGCTGTCACATTTGCTTCCAGCTTGAAGGCATGTGGCAGCATAGGAGCCATAGACAGGGGACGAGAAATACATGCAGAAATTGTCAGAAAGGGGCTGGAAAGAGATCTTTTTGGTGGCAGTGCCTTGGTGGATATGTATGCCCAATGTGCAGCACTTGCAGAAGCACAGGAAGCATTTGACAAGCTGTCAGTTCAAGACGTAGTCTCATGGACTGCACTAATGGCAGGATATGCCCAGCTAGGAGAAAGTGAGTGTGTTTTCCATATGCTGGAGAGTATGAGAGGAGAAGGGCTAAAGCCAGATGGGGCCACATTCTCTGTTGTGCTCACTGTTTGCAGTCACAGTGGCCTAGTTGGTAAGGGCCAGAAGTACTTTGAGGCCATGAACAAAAACTATGGTATCACTCCTACTATTGAGCACCACACTGGCATGGTTGATCTCCTTGGCCGGGCAGGCCAAATAGATGAGGCCGTAGCGAGGGTGCAGAAGATGCCTTATCGTTCTAATATTGTCGTATGGCATACGGTATTAGGTGCTTGCCAGAAGTGGGGTAATGTGGAGCTTGGAAGACTGGCTTTTGAACATGCAGTGCAATTGGATGAAAAGGATGCTGCATCGTACGTTTTGATGTCTAACATCTATGCAGATGCTCACATGCAGGAGGAACAGAAGAAGGTCGAGGCAGTGAGAGTGAAAGGAGAAGCATGGAAGAAGCCAGGACACTGTGGGAGCTGACATTGGGGGTAATCTGCATTCGTCTCAATGGGATAAGACATTCCCAATGCAAAAGCTATACATATGCAAAGCTAAAATATATTTCCCTCAAAAAAAGGAAGAAGGGTATGCCTGAGATTTGAACAGGGTGTCACCAGACATCCCTTGATGCACAGAAACATGGATCTGTGAGCATATTGAGAAGCTGGCCATCATGGTGCGCCAACTGATACACTCAAGGGGATACCCATGCGTGTTTTGAAGAACCTTTGGGTTTGTAAGGACTCTCACGTCACTCCATTTTTGTAAACAGACCTGTTTGTAAACACCACCAAAGTGCAAATAGTGAGCAACAAAGAAGTTTTAGGACCTCTTGAGTCCACAGGAACTGACAGATCTGTGAATGGTTGCTTCAAACTCGAGTTTCAACACACTGGCAGAAAAAACGTTGAAATAGAGACAATGAGTCAGAAATCCAACAAAATGATGCCAAATTCAAGAATGAAGGTGTTTTCAAACTCTCGAAGTACAATAGACACCAAAAGCAGGCAACGGTTGCCTCTATAGGTCATTCCAAACTCTCAGTATAGTCGAAAGGAACAAGGGGATCATCAAAAGACGTCTTTTTTCTCCAAAACCATCTACTGGCTTGCAAAAAACCACTCAGAGAACTTTCCAAAGGTTTTTGCAAGGTCTTTGTACACAAAGATGCAGGTAAAGTCACCCAATAGAGTTTCCTTTTCTCCCACAGAATTATAGTAGCAAACTTCGAGCTCTAGGCACACAACCTGGGCTCAGCTAGAACACATGCACTCTGATACCAGTTGATAGATCTCAACAACGGAAGTGGAACGGATTACACAGAGAGATAACGACTTTCAAACAATATAGTCACCTCTTTGACTTCCCTTGCGCAGCATCTAATGTTGGGCAAGAAGGTTGCGAGGTTCATGTTTGAGTCCGTTTACTACTTGGTGAGATAACAACCCGCACGGAGTTCTTGGCAGCTCAAGACTGAGCCGTTCTTGTTTCAATGCCTTCTCACTCAAACTCGTAGTAGGCCTTGTTTAGTCAAGTAATACGCTTTGTGTTCCAAGCCTTGGATACTCTCTCCTCAAGTCACACAGATGTGAGGTGGGTTGGGGTTCGGGGAGGGGTGTCCTAGCCCCCATAACCATCTAAATTAAAGTTCTTGATACTCTCCTCGAGTTGCACACCTTCTATTTTGTGCTCCTGACATGAGGTGGGTTGGGGAGAGGTGTCCTAGCCCCCATAACCATCTAAATTAAAGTTCCTACCATTTAAGTCGGTGAAGTGTTAACATTTACGTTAGTGCTAAAGGGTGCAGTGGAGTCTAAAGATAATTCTCAAGAAACGAGAAATCCATTTAATTACTCTAGCTACATTACAAATCGTGAATAACGTTTTATCAATTATTCCAATGGTGAAAGCCATAAGACAATTTCCAAATTAAGCAAGTTGCAAGGTAGTTCACTTTCAAGTTCTTATATTACAAACACATATAACTATGTAAGCATGCATAACAGGGTCGAGAGTACTATATCTCTCTCTCAAGTGTATTCAAGGTTGCCAATGTCTTCTTCTGCAATATCATGCCCAAGACTCTACTTGCAAATTCGACAGAGAGGTGTGCCAACTCACCTGGCACCATCACAACAAAAATGAAAGTTAGGACAATACATTTTTGATGTGGAAGCCAAGCTTCAATGCCGGCACATAGTTGTTATCCCTGTCACTCAATCAAGATTAGCATTAATAAAGTCTTGGCACTCTTGAAGCATTTGGCATTTATAACATTAAAGAAGTGTTTATAAAATGGTAGATGATTCCAAGTAAAGAAATGCATATAAAATGCTAGAGTAATCCAAGTAATAATGGCTTAACGTGCCAAGGCTTGCAAGGCTTGTGGAAAGGGTAGCTCTTTATGACTAGTTCGAGCTCTCCTATTCTGTGACTGCAAGCTCAAATCCGGTCGGCTCCAGTAGGTTCTAGGAGGCCTTCCTTTTTAGAACCAATTCTCATGCTATAACCGTGTAGGGGCAAGAGGGGAACTCTTGATTTCAATCACAGCCTACCTTAGTCTCCTACCAGGCACTTGTGTATTGCCAACTGATTCCAGTAGTAAATTTATGTTACGTAGTGTTGATCTACAATATATCAAGCTCCATTGGATAGTCTGTGTACTATAAAGCTCATGCTAGTAGTCTCGACAGAGGCAAAGTATCTATGAGCAATCTCGAGCACTCTCGAGCACTCTCGACAATGGCAAAGCTCATCTGCCTGCTTAACAGAATCGTGCTATAGCTCAACATAACGAAGCAGATTACTATTGTAATCTTAGATAAGGCGAATAGTTTTTTAGAGCAGAATGACGACAAGGCAAATACAGTCTCTGTGAAACTCAGAGTGGCTGGGACTGCAAAAAGGCTCGCGATCGGAGGACAGAGTGTCAAATCCAGCATATGGAGTCGCTACTTGTAAGCACACACAGTGCTCCCCAAGAGTAAAAGTCAAGTAGAAGTCAAGTGACAATGCTTTAGTCCAACACCCATATATGCACACACAAACGAACACACACAGGACGCAGCATGGAGATAGGAAATGCTTTATACATAGCAGATTCCATTTTACCAACCGCGATCGTAGGTAGTCACAAAGAAGGAAAGTTTCTAAGTGACCTGTGAAGGCTCGATGGAACTCCACAATTTCTTTGATGGTCCAGCCCTAAGGCGCCAACTCCCTTTAGTAAGAAAACCTATCAAAACCTTGAGTATGAGATGAATTTAACAATATGCCATGCATAGAAATTATTCAAATTAACATAGTTGTGTTCTACACTAAAAGAGCTTCAAATATGTCTTTACACCTTGAAATTTGGGTAACACATGAAAAATGTACGTTCATTTGAAATGAGATGGGTTTTCATATTTCAGTGTATTTTTTGTTTTACCCCCCCTCATCCAAAAGACCCCCCCCCCTTGGGCCTCTCATATTATGAAAAGTATGTACAAAGCTTAAAATCTTGCATATTTTTCAAGGTATATACCTTATATTTTGTGGGAGGGGGGACATGAAATTTGCATATTTCTCCCTTGCATATTTAAAAATTTTAAGGAAATCCATGCATATTATATATGGACCTTGTCCCTCCATACCCTGGATTTTGGATGAGGGTAGTAACATATTACATATTGAGTTGGCGCCCCAGGGGTCCAGCTCACCGTATTGGAAGGAGCCCAGGAGTGAGTTGTGTGTGAGCCTGGGATCGACCTCCAAGGAGCTTATCTCCACTACATTCTACAGGGAGAGCATTGTGCTAAGCAAAAGCCATTGCACACCACCAGCTCATGGGAGAGCATTGAGTTAAGAGGTAGGACGAGAAGAGCAGTAGTGTTTCTTGAGTCTTTCTCCAAACGGTTACAACTGTCAGTTGCACCTCTACGTTGCATGAGCATGTAGGACAACCACGTCACAATACAAGTCGACAGTTTATTTTATTTTTTATTTAAAAAAAAAGTTATGCCTTCCCAAAAAAATAGTGCTAGTTATGCCACTTTTCCTCTTGTGATTCAACTCTCTATGTTCAAGCTTGCTTGGGCAAGTTTAAAAATGAGGGCTGGGATTGACTTTTAAAAATGGGCTATTTTGATAAATTCCCCTTTTTGTCTTCTAGTCTAAAGATTTCTCCACTCCTATTGCACTAGCTGGTACTTAGCATGTAGGCCATGTAGGCCCACATGGAATGGAGTTAGGAGACCTGCAATGTAAGGTTATAATCGAAAAGATGATGTGGAAAGGAGAGGAATGCCCATTTATTTTAATATGGTGTTGCTTTATATTGTTTTCATGTTCCATTTTTGGAACGAGACTTCTTCTTCATCATTGGCACCGCTCATGTTCATCTTCTTCTTCATGCACCACCACCCCTCATGTTCATCCTCGCCACTTTGAGTTCTATGTCCACACCTTTGTTGCGCCTCTACCTTACTTGTTTTCTTCAAGAGTCCCCAATTGCCAATGCCACCTCCACTGTCACCTCTCTTCCTTAAGCCGCTACTAGGCCGTGTTGCTACTGAAGGATTGCTTACAGCATTGTTAGGCCTATTTACACAGCAGTCTTCACACAAGCTCCTGTGAGCTTCAATTTCCCATCAGTCGCCTTCTCTACTTGCAACTCCTCTCTCCAAGATGGTCATTATTGCCTTTTTTTGGTCCATGTGTTGGACTGGGTGATTAGGACCACGATTTTCTAAACCGCTTGTTCCATTGCATTTCAGAGGCCCAAAAGTCCCTATCTACTAGCTCTTGCATGATTCCATGGAGATTTGGAGAAGTTTTATCTCTTTGAGGCACCGAATAGTTTGTTTCTCTGTCAAAAATCCATTCAAAGGTTCAAATCTTTGATTTTTGCATTATAGGTCAATTGCAAGGGTTGAATCCCCGTTTCCCATTCCTCAGTTGGGATTTTGGAGTTCCAACAGAAGAGAGATATTTGTAGATTGTCTTGTTGAGTCCAATTATGCAATGACGCCCATGTTTTGAGGCATCCCATGTTCTATTTTCACTAGCAATCATTGCCATGGGGTCGTGATTTTTTGATATACCTTATACAAATCACTCTGGTTGCTTTTTGAGCCATGTGTGCTCATTCATGGTTTCATTAGGTTGTAGTGGATGCTTTACAGGCCATTTGGATGCATTACGATCCTTGTTGGATGCGCTGATAGGCCCAGATTGCCTTGTAGGATGCTTTATATTGATGGACATTTAGCACACAGATGCTATTTTATGCTAAGGGACAACTTTGACATACTGCAATGGATGCATAGGTTGTGCTATGATCTCTTGGATGAGATTTTGTTAATGCATATGCTCATGGACAACATTTATGCTTGAGGCATTTTGGCACTTATTGGCATTGGGATTGCCATTGTTTTGCCATTGCAGTTGACATTTTCTTTTGGGCCAAATTCGCTCTTATGGATGCATAGTATATACACATGAGTCAGATGTATTTTGGTGCTTTGAGCCTTTAAGGTTTGGTGATATTACCTTCCATTTTGGCATACACATTTGGGTACACATGGTATTTGGTGTGATTTCTCTCTTGCAGATACTAGCATTTGGGATTTTGTTTTATTTCCATTAAGGCATCCTCTTCCATGTCTGAAAATGAGTTTTTCAGTATTACAAAGTTTGATGGGACAAACTTTTCTTTGTGGAAAGTACAGATAAGGGATGTGCCTATTCAAAATAAGCAGATTAAACCCTTGGCAGGGATTGGAGTAAAGCCTGCAAATATGTCTAAGGATGATTGGAATGACTTGGATGCATTAGCAAAGTCTACTATTAGACTTCATCTTACAGAGTCAATCTATTTCACAGTAGTAAATTAGCACACTTTGTGAAAGAAATTATGTGCCACTTAGGAGAAGAAAACTACCTCTAATAAAGTTTACCTCATGAAGAGGTTGTTTGAGCTGCAAATGAAGAAAGGGGTCTCCATTGCTTCTCACTTGAATGAATTCCATATTATTTTCAGATAGCTTCAAGCTTAGAAGATGAATTTTGATGCGGAGACTAAGGAAATGTTTCTCTTGTGTTCATTGCCATTCTCATGGGATACCTTTTGTACAGCTGTCAGTAACTCTGCACCTGGACCTGGAGTACTAAAGTTTGATGATGTTGTGGGTAGCTTGTTGGTGGCCAAGGAGATTAGATAGAAGTCTATGGATGGCAACAAGCAGGATGCAGTCTTAAATGTGCAAAGGGGCATATCATAAGTCTTAAGAAAGAGGGAAGTCTCGTAGCAAATCTTGGGCACAAAACATTGAGTGTTACCATTGTGGCAAGAAGGGCAACATGAAAAAGGATTGCTACAAGCTGAAAAGAGAGCAAAAGGATAAGAAAAAGAATGCAAATTGGGGTGCAAATACGAAGGAAGATAGTCCAAGGGAGGACAAAGGAAAAATGAAGATCGAGGAGATCAATGCAGTCACTAATAATAATGACAATGACATTCTCTTCATGTCTAGTCTACCTACAGACTTGCTTACCACTTCAGATGATGTATATTCCCAGGATTGGATTTTGGATTCTAGTGCTTCATTCCATGCTACTCCCCATAGGAAATGATTCTTCACTTATGACAGTGGAAAGACGGGTTGTGTCCATCTTAGAAATAACTATGCATTTGGCATAGTGGGAGCAGGTGACAAAGTTTTCTTTTGCAAATGGGTCTGCATTCCTTTTAAAAAATTGGAGACATGTTCCTTAGTTGACCAAGAGTCTTATTTCAGTGGGTCAGCTAGATGATGCTAGTTTTCAAACCACCTTTGGTTTTCAAAGTTGGAAAATTTAGAAGGGCTCTATGATTTTGGCAAGAGGTGTTAAGTGTGGGACATTGTATCCCTTACATGTATTAGGGGTGTCTGATCATGTTGTTGCAATAACCGAGCAATCAAGTACTTCTTTGTGGTATTGTCGGTTGGGACACATGAGCCAGAATGGAATGAAACTCTTATGCCATTAAGGTTATGTACCGCATTTTAGTTTTTCTGACTTTGAATTTGGTGAGCATCATCTCTATGAGAAGCAAACTAAATCAGCCCATAAAAGAAGGGGAAAGAAAGAGCTTGAAAGGCTTGATTGAGTGCATTTAGATGTATGTGGTCCCATGCCTATACGATCATTAGGCGGGGCTGAATACTATGTGACATTCATTGATGATGCAACTAGGAAAGTATGGTCTTATGCTATAGCTCAAAAGAGTGATGTGTTCGAGGAATTTTAGAAATGGATGGCTTTGGTTGAAAATCAGTCAGGTAGAATGCTTAAATGCCAACAATGGTGGTGGAGAGTATCTCTCTCATGACTTTCAACATTTCTGTGATACACGTGGGATCAAGAGGGAGCTCACGTCCCCTCATACTATTCTAGAGCAATCTCTAGAGCAATGTGCTAAGATCTCTTCCTCCAACCTTAGTTTGGGGTAAGAAGCGGGTGGTTCTTTAGGTAGAAAAGTTAGAGAAAAGCTGTAACAGGTGAGGAAGATCAAGAAGAGAACTAGTGTGCCGAGTTCTCTTCCTCCGACCTGAGCTGAGATCTCTCATAGTTAACTACTCCACTCGAGATTTAGGGATAAAGGTTGTCAACACTCCCTTTCTCACATTTCTCCTTTCTCTCTCCCTCATTGTATGAAGGAGAAAATTCTACCTTCTAAATCCTTCTTAAATCTACTATTTTTATGGGCTCTTTCGTTGATTTTATAGTTAGATAGAATGAAGTCTTCCCTGTGTTTTAAATAGCCTATTTCTTATCTGTCCCTATTTCCTTATTTTTAAGCTATGTGTCCCATTCAGTTATACATATAAAATTTCATTCCCATCCAACAACATTGCTAGGATACATTTTTTGCTCTAATGTTCTCATTGGTTTAGACAAGATGCTATGTAGTAAGTCAATTAGTCTTCATTGATGGGTAGTCACCCCACATCTTTTCAAGTCTTGAGCTTCTTTATGTGCATGCAAGAAGAGCACCCATCCCATGGTTAACATTCTTAAATCTTGTGCATACATTATCTCAACTTGAACACTTATTTTATCTATACTTATCTTTGAAAATATGAGATACTTGAGTGTTACATTTGAAAATATGCTTAAAAGGACACTTCACTTTGCCAAACTTTAAAGCATATGGTAGAAGATCCCTAATCAATATCTTATCTTAGAAATTAGAGATTATAGCTATTAAATTATAAAAACTAGTTTTTTCCTTAGATTAGCGAGACTTATAATTTATCATAGAAAGATTGAGGTAATTGAATCTTACGTTTTCAAAACAAATTGTAATTGTGTAGCAGCGTTTTTTAGCTTGTGATAAACATTTTTACCCTTTATTTTATTTTTTTCCCTTAATTTGTACTTAAAAGTCTTACAACATGAGATAATCACGATTTTCATTTGACATTGGGCATTGTACTTTTAATTAGCATTTTCTATTGAATCTCAATTGGACATTGCAAATTTTATTTTTGTTCATTAGACTTTTGACAATTTAAGTATGTTGTCCATGTTGACGATTCTGATCACTCACCCTACTAACCCAAAAACGCTTGGTTTAATTCCCAACCCAGTGCTGCACTTTGTGAAGATGATCGCTCTTGCAATTCTAAGATAGGGGTGCTCAAGTGTAGAAATGTGTCAACAATTAACACTTGAAGGTCGGGGGGCTAGCTAACAGGAAAGAACCGTGTGATGACGGGAGAATACTGAGTGATGATAGGAAAGAACCATGTGATGACGTGAGAATATCGAGTTATTACCCACACTTAACACTTAGTGAAGTATCACAACAAGTAGAACCAAGGAGACGGTCAATTGCTCATTCATTGAATCAAAGTCACTTGATACAACTAAGCCGCCTCGGCTTGCAATTTAACACTCCCTAACCTATTAACTCAGGTCGGAGGAAGAGAACTCGGCACATTGCTTTCTCTTCTTCTCTTCCTCACCTGTAATAACTTTTCTCCAACTTTTCTACCTAAAGAATTACCTCCACCACTTCTTGCCCCAAATCGAGGTCGATGCTCTGCGTACAAGGAGGTACCCCAAACAACGAGCAAGGGAGAACGAGCCATGGCAAGAACGAGCAAGGGATAACATAATTGACATCACACATTCTAACCTCTAAAATTACTCATACATTGCTATGTGATATTATGGAGCCCTTTAGCTCAAATTTGTTTTGATACACCATGTAGGAAACGGAAAAATACATCCAAGAGAGTTGATGCATAAATTAATTTTGATACACTATGTAGGAAAGGGAGAAATGCATCCAAGAGAGTTGATGCATATAATGCAACTCCATATTGAAAATGATCTTTTTTTATAAGAACATCCCACTGTGAATGCCTCGGTGCTGCACAATGCTCCCCTCTAAAGGGAAGGTCTCTCGTCTCCAAAAGGAATATTTACTATCACACTTCTACTTCATAGATTCTCATAGTAATCAAGCATCACACAATTAGCTAAAACAATAATACCCTAGGGACTTTCACATAATCTTGTTGTAGCTATTGGGCTTTTTGCTAAAATTTATCTAGCAAGCCTTCTCTTCCCAACCAACTATAGCATAGGATAACTAAGAGTACATAAGAAGTGAGAAAATATTATATCCCCATATCGACTAGCCAATTCTTGTGTGAATACTACAATGTCTAATGTAGACATAAAAGGCATCCTACAAATTATCAGTCTTCTTATATCTAATGTTGATATAAGAGGCATCCTACAAATTATCAAACTTCCTTCTAATCAAACATTATAGTTCTTGAACACAATCTACTATGATACCAAATACATTTCTAGAAAATTGTTAGGAAGCTTTAGCATCAATTGCTTGATGTCATATGTACTCAAATAACTCACCTCTAAATTTACTCAGTTAAATATTTGTCTCCCAAATTGCAAAAGATGGTCAAAGTAGCACTCTTTTGAGTATGACTAGATGAGTTTGAACCCTCAAGCCTTATAAGAAAAGAGGTTAGTATGATTGCATATATATCTCTATAATGGTGGTCTATCATGCTATAATTTTGTGCCATACAAAAATGTGTCTATCAATTTCTTCATATATCCCATGGTTGAGATATCAAGAATTGCATATGAGATTTAAAATAAATAAATGAATAAATAAATGAGTGAATGAATAAATAAATAGATAAATAAGTAGATATATATACAGATATGCCCTCTAAATTCCTTGTAATTAAAACAAAACTTTTGATCTATGCATGTTTTGGCCTTTTTGGCACTAGAAATGAGCTTAGAAGTCCATAAAACTTTAAAAATGACTGTAAACATGGATTCCTTTTGGTGGTTTTTCAAAACCCCCTCTAGAGTAGAAATGCATTTATTTCTAGCCCGCGCCGGCGCAGGCTGCTTTGGCTAGAAATAAATGCACGCTTGGGGAGAGAGGAGACCTTTGGACAATCATTTACGTATGTGTTTTCCATGTGCTGATGCATTTAGAAGATCCAATTAGCCATACGCTTATGCATCTAACCACTCTAGTGTTGGGGTCTTTGCCCATGTGGTGTGGTGTTTTAGGGATAATGCCCATGTGGTGTTTTATACAACCTATTTACTCTACCTAAATTATGAAACAACTCTTAACCAACTATATAATCTATAATATTCCACATAAAGATTGATAAATGCACACCGCTACCTTAAACTCTTATTTTCTTTTTTTTTAAAAGTTGATTTTGAAGACTAAAATTTAAACATTTTTTTATTTAAATAAAAATAGCACCAATTTCAAAAATAACATAAAACCTACTTTAATCTCTTGTTTTTTAAATAGATGAATTTAGAAAACAAAATATATACATTTTCACATTTTAAATAAAAAATTACGTAATTAAAAAAAATTATTTAAAAAAATGCATTTGAAATTTTGAAATATTTTATAATTAGATTACATATTCCTATAAACTAAAATAATATAAAAGCTACTTTAAACTCTTATTTTCTTTTTCTTAATACATGATCATCTGAGTAGGTTCTCTGTATGTTGGGAGAGGAACTCAAGCAAACTGCCTTAGTTACTCTTCACCTTGGGTCTACAATGGTGTCTCCCTCCATTAGAAGCACACCTATCTTCATGATGATGGATTCTTTATCCATCTGTCATTAGCCGGTCTTCTGGCTTCATACCTTTCTGGATGTAGTCTTTCAGGTGCAATATCCGAGTAATGCTGAAGATGTTCTCGTTGCTCTCTGAGTTGGTCTTTGCATTCATTTTGTTGTCCTATCGAGGATATGGCCATCCATTCAAAAACCAAACTCTCCGTAGATGAGTGCTTGGATTTCATTTGCCATGATGGGTCTTCACCTGCCAATCTTCTAGGACACCTCGACCTGACACCATTGTTCTGACCTTCTAGCTTTGCATTCCTCTTCCTTTGTTTCTTTGTTTTCTCTCTTTACTCTCTTTCTCTTTTCCTCCGTTACTCTCTTTTTGTCTCTCTCTTCCCTCTTTTCTATCTTCCTCTCTTTCCTCTTCGAGTCTTTCTCTCTCACTCTTCCTCTCTTTCTTTCTTTCTTTCTCTCTGCTCTTTTTCTCTCTTTTCTCCGTGTCCTCCCTTCGTCTTTTACTCTCTTTCCCTCTTCCTCTCTTTTCTCTCTTTCCTCTTTGAGTCTTTCTCTCTCGCTCTTCCTCTCTTGCTCTCTTTCTCTTGCTCTTCCTCTCTTTTCCTCTTGCTCTCTACTCTTTTCCTCTCTCTCTTTGAGTCTTTCTCTCTTGCTCTTCCTCTCTTTCTCTTTTTCTCTTGCTCTTCCTCTCTTTTCTTCTTGCTCTTCCTCTCTTTTCCTCTCTTTTCTCTCTTCCTGTATTTTCCTCTCTTTTTCTCTCTTCTTCTTTCTTCCATTTCTCTTCTTTCCATATCTTCCTGTCTTTTCCTCTCTTTCTTCTCTTCCTTTTTTCTCTTTTCCTCTCTTTCTCCCTTTTCTCTCTTTCTTCTCTTTCTTTCTTCCTATATTCCTCCTTTCCTCTCTTTCTCTCTTTCTCTCTTTTTCTCTTTTCTTTCTTCCTCCCTTTCCTCTTTAAGTCTTTCTCTCGCGCTTTATCGCTCTTTCTCTCTCTCTTCCTCTCTTTTGTCTCTTGCTCTCTTACTCTCTTTCTCCTCTTCCTCTTCCTCCCTTCCTCTCTTACTCTCTCTCTCTCTCTCTCTCTCTCTCTCTCTCTCTCTTTCCTCCCTCCTCTCTTATTCTCTTTCTCTCTTCCTCTCTTTTCTTGCTTCCTCTCTTTCGGCTTAGAGTGTTTCTCTTTCTCTCTTTCTCTCTTTCTTTCACTCTTCCGCTCTTTTCTTTCTTCCTCTCTTCTTCACTTTTTTCTATTCCTCTCTTTCCTCTCTTCCTCTTCCTCTCTTCTCTCTTCCTCTCTTCTTCCCTTCCCTCTCTTCCTCTTTGTTCTCTCTTCCTCTCTTCTCTCTCTTCCTCTCTTTTCTCTCTTCCTCTCTTTTCCTCTCGCTCTCTCTTTCTCCTCCTCTCTTCCTCTCTTTTTCTGTCTTTTCCTATCTTCTTCTTTCTTCTATTGCTCTTCTCATTTGCTCTCCTTTCCCTTCTCTTTTACTCAATCTTCCCTTCATCAATCCCCTCTCTATGCCCCTTCCTTTTTCCCTCTATTTTTTTCCTCTTGATAGTCTCTATATTTGCAAATGCGAGTATGATTATATGCAATGAATGATTCATTTTTTGCATTCTTGGTTTGTTATGTGTTTTCCATGCCCCTACTTGCTTGTTGTTTTCCCTCAGATTAATGAACCACCCAAATCCTTGGTAGTCGACTTTCAATGGATCCAAAGTCTCTCCATGTTGCCACCATACGGCATGTGGACGCCCAACAAAAATTAAACATGATGAACAATGGTTTAAGTTTAATGTGGAAGTGTGTGCGCATGTTGGGATCAAGAGAGAGCTTCATTGGTGGAGCATTTCTTGCACGTGGGGTAAGAACCAACTTGAGGAGCCTTGGAAAGCTTTGGACAAACTGGTTCATGCCTGATATCAATAAATTCTCTCACGTGAAGAAAGTAATGGATTTTGTTGAGATTTTCTTGAACCGTGATTACAACCTCCAAGAAGAGTACCAATACATAGAACAAGATGCACAAGAAGAGGTCGCGAGTGATCCTTCTAGCCATGATGAAGAGAGCGACGATATGAATGATAGTAACATAGAGCAATAAATTTTTTTCTTTAACATATACATGGCAATGTCTCTTTTAGAGACCAATTTTGTTTAGAGATACATGATACTGTCTTTTTAAGAGATCAATTTTGCTTACCAATACGAATTTTGTTTAACACAAATAGTTTCTACTTTTATCTTTCTTTTCTATCGTTGAGCCGAATGACATGTATAATATGAGATAGTTGTAGAGGCAATCTTGTAGGTAATATATTTTGAATGTTGCTTTGAAGGATTTCAATCACCTATACAAGGGGTCCAAAAAAGTTGACAAGATACAATCCTCCTCCATTCCTAACTAGTTAGAAACTGTTGGCATTTGTTTAACAATAATAAAGGGCATTGAAATCCTTGTTCTAAAGAGTTTAGTAACATAATCCATTAGAAGAACAATATGGGGATATTAATCTATGTTCCTTTATAATCTATGTATTATCTTTTAAAATCAGAGATTACGTGGAAAATTATACTTATAAAATGCAAAAATTGTAAAAAATACTAAACTGCTATCCCATGATCAAAATCCCAGTATTTCTTTCTATTTCAACCAAGGCTAATGACCCAATTAAGTGATAAAAACTTCCTAAACATCTCAAAGTCGTAGTAGAATCACTGAGGAGATAACAATTAAATAATAAGTTATTTCTTCTCTTTTACTACGGAAGCACATTGTTATTATATAGGGTTTCTCTTCAATCAATTACAGGTTATTTGAGATACATGATTAGCTTCATGGGTTATAATGTAAAAGAGAAAACCCCAGGATGGCAAGGATAGAGTCTACTATCCAAATAATAGCTTCAGTAATAAGTTTGTTCAACCTCTAATTTGTATATAAATGAAAGTACAACCACAATCCAATCACCCCATACATAGCTGGTAAAAGCATCTCCTGAACTTTGTGTTGATTGATTAACTCTTGTGTGGGCCAATAGTACGATCCCCTATAAACCATGTAGTGAAGGCATATAAACTGGCTAGTGACTGCGTGAAGAACAAGAACCTCTCCTCTCATTTCTCCCAACTTTTCGTTGTGCAAGGCCATTGCACTCATATTGATCTTGAGGAAGGTCCATGTAAGAAAGATAGGATTCAGCATGTAGGAGTGGCTCTCTTGCACTGAGAAGGAGCAATTTAGAGAAGACTTGGAGACCTCCTTGTGCATACTGTGCACTCAGGTGCTCAAGATATCTGGGGCATCTTGTGAACTCAGGTGGTCAAGATATCTTGGGCATCATGTGCAAGCTTTGCAATCAGCCTATTCTCCCTTAGGCCTCATACTAGCTCCATGACTCATCCTTTTCGTCAACTTGTGCTCTGTAGCCAACTCAAGGGCAATGTGGTCGAGTCATGTGGGCATCTGAGTGAGCTGCTACCGGGTGTTGTGATAGATCAGAGGTGTTTGTAGTAATTTGAGTGGCATTGAAGTAGTTGAGAACTAATGTATCCTTATGCTCCAGTATCGAATACAGGGCA
Organism: Dipteris shenzhenensis; assembly: GCF_047967505.1. Classification (NCBI taxonomy): domain Eukaryota; kingdom Viridiplantae; phylum Streptophyta; class Polypodiopsida; order Gleicheniales; family Dipteridaceae; genus Dipteris; species Dipteris shenzhenensis. Next base: position 3,992,826 of record NC_141611.1, on the reverse strand, counting down.
TCCAAAGCGCTTGGGTATTTGTAGCTAGTAATGGTTGCCACTCATTCCAATGCTTCTAGGACCTTCCTGTGAGATTTGCCAAGGCCTCGAGTTGTGTATCATCGAGTCTCCTTCCTAGTTAAGCTCCCTTCTCAAGATGATTGGTCTTTTGAAGCTATAGGTCGTGAAGTGCAACCATGGAGTCACGTGTAGTTTGTGCCTTAGTTTACCTTTTGTTAGGGCAGTTCGGACAGAGATGTAGTCATTCTTTGAGGCTGTTCAATCACTTCGGAGCTAGTCAACCTATCTCATTTGCCTCATTAATGGGGCACCATTTGAGATCGTCCACTCAATTGCATTTGGATGCTAGGTAGGGGAAATATTCGATATAGTCCATATAAGGGTATTTTCTTAAATAATCAGTTCTTTTGAGCAGGGTCAAAGTAGGCATGTATATCTATATCCTCTCAATAAATAAATAAATATGTATATATGTGTGTGTGTGTGTGCGTGTGCGTGCACACACGCATGCCCTTCAATCTCAATTATGTTTTTAGTGCCCTTACTTCTCAAAGTAACAGGCAAACCGATCATTTATCCCTTATGGAAAGACTCTATTCCATGTGGTTATGTGCCTATTGATCAATACTAAACTAGAGAGGTATTTATCAGGTCCATTGGGGGTTCCTTCATAGTGGGCCATAATAGTTCCATCTTAAATAGTCCATTCCTATAAGACCAAATCTTCTATAATTTCTCTCTTATTAAATTCATGCATTGGGTACAATATCCCCAAATCAATCCAAGTCGTTTATGCTTATGTAGAGAGATTTGGGGGATCACTTTATACTCCTTAGCCATATTGCTCCATGTATTTTCTAGTCTTTTCTAGACCACCCCCTCTAAGGGGATTTGTGTTTGTGTGTCTTTACTTCAAGTAACAAGCAAATCGATCAATTATTGCTTATGAAAAGACTCTATTCCCCGTGTTTATGTACCTATTGATCAATACTAAACTATAGAGGTACCTATTTATAAGGTCAATTTGGGGTACCTTCACAGTGGCCATAATAGTTCCATCTTAAATAGTCCTTTCATATAAAACCAAATCTTCTATAATTTCTCTCTTAGTAAATCTATAAACTAGGTACAATATCCCCAAATCAATCCGTCATTTATGCTTATGTAGAGAGATTTGGGGGATCAACTCATTCTCCTTAGCCATATTGCTAGACCACCCCCTCTAAGGGGATTTGTGTGTGTGTGTAGACTAAAAAGTCCCATCAATAATTGAGCCATATAATTAATTCCATCAATTGGATAAAAAGTAAAAAAAGGGAAACATATAAGGAAGAACTGTTTGAGACATCTAAGTTGAAAAATGCAATAACTAGATTTTGCAAAAATTTCCACCAAAATTAAGAATTTTAAATAATATTGAGTTTGACAAACACAATATTGAAAAAAGATGTCAAATCCTTAGGTAGTCTAGGTTTCGAGGTCTGGTTTCACTTACCTATCACCATCCAAACAAACTAGGTATTAGAACATCATAGTTTGGATAAATAGGTAATGCCTGCTTTCCCTGGCTTGTTATCCCTTTACCTAGGAATATAGACAACCATATGGATTCTTAGATAACTTTAAAAAAAATTATGTCACACGTCAAGTTTAAGTCACAAGTGGAGTAAGGAGGGAAGGAGTGCATGGGTTGAGAAAGGATTAGAAGAGCTATGGGAGGATTAGTGTGCTTGATGTGTGGGGTGGTTAAAAAGAGAGTGTAAAGGGGAGATTTTACAAGGGGTACATAAAAGAATAATTCATAGTTGGGGAAGTATACATGTGTGTGTGTGTGTGTGTGTGTGTGTGTGTAAAGAAATAAGTGCATGTGCTTGTGAGATACATTTACTAATAAAAAATATTATGTGTGTGTGTGTGTGTGGCCCACCCCCAACCTAGAGGTTAAGACCACATGGTGGGGAGTAAGCCCCCCATGTGGAACTTATTCCCCACCTATTGATAATAAGTGAATAAAAGTGGATCTGTATCATAAGTGTCAAAAACAAAAAAATGATGCCAATAGTAAATGCGTAAACCACTTCTACAAAATAGATATTAAAGTTAGTCAAAAATTAGGCAAATCACAAAATGACTAGGGATTATCCACGCTAAAGAATTATCCAATGGATGTGAATTAACTATATGGCACTAGCCCGAGCAAAGGCTAGTTGGGAAAACAAAGTGTGTGTTTAGATTTAAAAGTCCCATCAATAATTGAGCCATATAATTAATTCCATCAATTGGATAAAAAGTTAAAAAAGGGCAACATATGAGGAAAATTTATTTGAGACATCTTAGTTGAAAAATGCAACAACTAGAATTTGTAAAAATTTCCACCCGAATTAAGATTTTTTAATAATATTGAGTTTTGACAAACACAATATTGAAAAACGATGTCGAATCCTCAGGCAGTCCAGGTTCGAGGTCAGGGTCCACTTACCTGCCACCATCCAAACAAACTCGGGGTTAGAACATCGTAGTTACATTTGGGTAGATAGGTAATGCTTGTTTTCCCCAGCGTGTTCTCTCTTTACCTAGGAATATAGACAACCAAAAGGATTCTTAGATAATTAAAAAAAAATTTAAGTCACAAGTGAAGAAAGGAGCGAATGAGTGCATGGGCTGAGAAGGGATTAGAAGAGGTATAGGAGGATTAGTGTGCTAGGTGTGTGGGGTGGTTGAAAAGAGAGTGTAAAGTGTGTGTGTGTGGGTAAGAGCCTTGACGTTCTTATTTTTTGAGTATTAAGGGGATCAATTCTATTGTAGATCTAATTCATGATGATGGGATCCCTCTTTCATTTCCTCAGGCTGCTGCAAAATTCAGTCTTGGCATGCATTACTGCCCTGTTTGTATCTTATTACTCATATGCTTCAACCTTATATTCCAATACCTCCTTTGGAAATTTAGGATCGTGGACACTTCATTTGCCAGGGTCAGCATGTCGTTCCTTGAAGCTATCTCACATAACAGTTTCTTCTTTGTATAATGTTCTTCAGCCCTTGCCTTGGGTTTCGCAATGGGCAAACAACCTTTGGCATATGAATCGTCTCGCAAAATGGTAGCGACGGAGATTGCACGGGATTTGGAAATCTAAAATTCCTCTTCAACAGCAGGTTTTTCTTTGGAGAATATTGCTAGGAGTTCTTCCATCTGGATAGTTTTTGTCATGTAGACATGTTTCTCCTCTTGTTTGTCATAGATGCTTGGCTCCACAAGAGTCGGTGCCTCATCTTCTTTGGCATTTCTCTCACACTTGTGACTTTTTGGGATTGGTCCACCAACGTTTACAAACTAGATTTCCTAGTGCAACTTTTGGAAAATCTTTCTGGTTATTTGGGATTCACCCACACTGACAAGGTTTTGATTTGTTTTTTGTATGGGTTTAGTATTGGGCACTATGGAATCTCTGGAAAGATAGAAATCATAGAGTCTTTGGTGACCCCTTTAACCCCCCTATACTCCTTGTTTAGGCACTCTTTGCAGCAATCTTTTTTTGATTGCTTGCAAACAGGAACTTTTGATCATGATGTATATTTGTCATATCTTGAAATCTTCTCTTGATGTACTTGAGCACATCCTGCTTTGGGATTGTGACTCTGTAATATAAAAATAACTCTTTTCACACCATAAAAAAAGTGTTTTTGTGTGTGTCAACAAATGCTAGTTGTGTTTGTGTTGAATGCAAAGTCTTGTTAATAAATACTCTGAAGAGACTAAGAAAAACACTTCCATGCCTACCTACGTAAGACTAGAGGCTAGTTAGTCATTATTAGGACAATCGAAGTAGTCTACCATCGGTAGAGAAGTTAATTATTTTGTTGAAATGATGTAAAGGGCCCATTACAATCTTTAGAATATTATTATTCTCCTTGTGCCTCAAAGCACCAATGAGCTATCAATAACTTTTCGTATGAGGAGATAGCATAGTGTTTATTATGGAGTTTTATCAATGTTATATTATTTCCATTCTTCTTCTGCATTATTCGCACACATAGTATTAAATATATAGTCCTTTCTATGCAAATATACTATAGATTAATAAATATGTTTTCATGTTGTGCCTATGTAAGACTACAAGTGATCACTTGACTAGATTTGGTTACTATTAAGGAGATCCAACTAGTCTCATAGAAATTTAATGTGGCATACCCATCATGCTTGGTACAACCATAAATACTAGTAGCTAAGGGATGGAAAAACATATATTTTAAGTAATTAAAGCAACTCCACCTAGCCAAAAAGAGCTAACAAACTAGTAACCTTGACCTACGAATTGAAAATAAGAATTAGCTCACTAGCCCTGTGTAGCAAAGAACAAGTTAGCATGTGTGCACGTAAGCATTGCCTCCTAGTGTATACACAATGTAGCTTATGGGTTAATGTAGCTTGATATAATATTTACCTAAGTAGCCTTATTTAAAAAATAATAAATACACTTTGAAATTCACAAAAGTAGATGCCAACTTCTGATATATGGTCAAGATGGATTTTTTAAAAATTGTGCCATAGAAGAAAAAAAGATATTCTTAATGGAGATGGATAAGTAGATATGTCATCAATAATCTAAGAAGTACTCCAAGAGGTACACTTATTCTTGGAAATGTTCACAATAATCTATGATTCATATGCATGTGATTGTATTCCTTGAATCGATATGCTCTACATGCAAACATTTTGGATAACCTTTCGTGCAGCAAACATCGATTTCTAGATGAACTAATCCTCTTGAAGATACTATAAAGTACACAAATTCAATTTCTTCTAAAATGATAATAAATGGAAAAAGATTTTAACTAATTAAAATCTTATTTGATATTCCTATGATTGCTCTCTCTCTCTCTCTCTCTCTCTCTCTCTCTCTCTCTCTCTCTCACACACACACACACACACACACACACACACACACATGCACAATGCACTTAATATAACATTAGCATAGCTTTTATCTTAACAATACATCGTAGTTTGTTAACTTCTCAACTTTTATCAAGAGCTTTTTAATGAATTCTAGTGATTATAGAAAACTTTCTCAGAATTAGCATCATAATCACTGTCTTAGAATCAATATCATAATCAATTTCTTAGAAGCAACATCTTAGTCCATTTTATATCTTTAAAGTAGTTTTTCTAATTTCACAATAGTTTTTTTAGTTCTGTACTGCCCATTGTCAACTAGCCTCTTTTAAGGGCAGTGCTAGAAAATCCAAAAAATACATGGTAATTCACACAAAGGGGTTTAAACAATCCCCTATAACTCTGTCTCTATGATATAGTGCTAATAAAACACACAACACACTAGCTAGCTTAGTGCGTAAGCAAAGATAAGTAAAAAAGTGATGGATCAACCCTCTTATTGCTTCCAGTGCTTAATCTTTATTTCTACCGCTTACTATGAGCAGAATTGTTGATATAGCATTGTGATCTTGTCATTGTGTGTGTGTGTGTGTGTGTGTGTGTGTGTGTGTGTGTGTGTTCAATCTCTCTCTCTCTCTCTCTTAGCATTGTGGCAATTCATGGCTTACCTCAACAAAGTTGAGAAGATTGATGCTAATAGGATACCACAAAAGGCAATGGAGGCTATGCAAATCATGGGTTGGCACAAAGAGGAAAGGAAGTGGATGGAATCATTGGGTATAACAACTACTAATATACTAGAAGATGCATGTGAAATAAGAAAGATTGTGACACAAAAAACGCTAGAGAAACTATGGCAAAACCCGGGAATGTAGTTCCATAAACGTGAAATTAACTCAATGGATAGCTATGGAATGCAAAAATACCTCAAGGAAGACATATCAACATTTAAAACGCATCTAACAATCTGCAAAATCAAAGCTAGTTTGCATGATCTCGAGGTAGAGACGGGTGGATGGGCAAGACCTACGATCCCCATAAAGGAAAGAACTTGCACAATCTACCCCACAAGGGAGGTAGATAATGAGCAACATGTACTTCTAAGATGTAGAGCCTACACACACGTCAGAGAAGGGTATGGGGACAATAGAGATAATTTGAAAAATCTACTAGAGTAGCTAGCCAAAAAGCTAGGAAGCTACTTGAAAGAGATTCTGGAACACCACAACAAGGTACTAGGGCTAGCACACAAGCTAGCCCAACGAAAACTTGCTACATGACAAGTTTGTAATATTTTTGGATCACTATTGGTTCATGGTGATCGTTAGTCCCATGGATCCTAAAGGGACTCACATGGACTTTAATACAATCATATCATATAATATCATCTCTCTCTCTCTCTCTCTCTCTCTCTCTAAGAACTTACTTGTTCATTGCATAAAATGTATTTTGAAGTAAGTAAGTACAACTAACCAACAACTGGTATCGGAGAGGATGGGAAAAAATATGACAAACTAGCTAGCTTATTGCATATGAAGGTTACATACTAGTTTGTTGTATGGATCCAAGAGGCACTGGAGGACAAACCATACCAGTTAAATGGATCCAAGAGGAAATGGAGGAGAAATCATGATACACTAGCTAACTCAGTGCATAAAGGAGACAATCATTGTTCTGAGGAATGAATAACCAACTAGTTGCGATTCAATAAGAAGGGAGGAGAATAGCGAAATAGGTCCATGTGTCATGTGGCTAGTTGCAAGAGATGGTGGATAACAAGTCATTATAAACCAACATTCTCATGAGCAAGGAATTCAGACCCAACGACGGCATTGCTTTCCATATTCGAGCCAGTCATGAAGCCCAATAAGACCATGTCGATTGAGCTTTATAAGGACTGTTTTTGGTTCGAACAGGCCAAAGTCTACCAACCTGCAGTGGATGATCTCCTTGCCTTTGTGACTGTTAAACCAGCTTTTCAGGTTGTAAGATTGACAAAGTAAGAATTGTAAGGTCATCGAGGCTTAAGCCTTGAAAGAGTCGAAACTATAAAGCGCCTTTTCCACTTTGGTAAGTGGTATCTTTGCTACACTATATCCATTGTTAGCCAGCTGTCCCACAGATTATCTAGATGCACAAACTGCGGTTATTAAGGCGCCTACTCAACCTTGGGCTGATTTGAATAGGGGCAACATTATTAACAAGTGGCACATGTATGTGCCTACAGCAATGCCCCCAAGTGGCAAAATGGGTGGCGGTTGTCCCCCTTCCAAAGGGAGGTCTTGCCACTTAGCTAGCGAACCGACTAAGGATATACCATTATTTAGAACGGCGAGGTTGAAGGTAGAAATGACTATCTATCTATTTGACGACGATGGGAAGGATAGGCGCGATTGGACTTGTGGTGGGTGGAGCGCGTCCTTGGCTTTGCTGCCCAAGCACGCATTCTCTGCTTTTGTGTGTGAGTATAGTGGTGGCTATGGCGTCCCTGAGCCTCACCCTCTGCTCCTCAACGTCAGCTTCATCCTTCACCTCCTCCGCGTTGCCCTTCGCCATAGCCCACAAATGCACCTCAACATCTCTCTCCCTTACACCCACCTGCTCCTCCTCTCCCTCGCATTCTCAGCCCCCTTCTTTTCTCAGCTCGCAATCGGGGCTCTCACGACGCCTCGCATTGCCCATCCTCGGCCTCTCCCTCTTCCTATCCCAACCAGCCCTTGCCAAGGACATCCCCCTCTTCGGTATCAGGAAGCGGGTAGAGCAGGCTGAGAAGGAAGTCATCCAGGAGGTCAAGGAGCTCGTGAAGGAAGGTGAGCTGCTCGTGACGGAAGGAGAGAAAGAGGTGGGCTCTGTTGCCGGTGCTGTCTCTGCATTCGCGAGCAGCCCTGTCGATGCTGGAGAGAGTCCACCACCCGCCTACCAGGCGGGGGCCGTAGCAGCCGCGGAGGTCGTGGCCGTTCTACTTGCTTCTTCTGTAGTGAATGGCCTTGTCCGCGAATCATAAACACCACGCGCGGGATCCGGTGCCTTTCCGCGTCAATGAGGCGTTCTCTGCGATTTTCTTTCACCTTTTCGATCTTGTAGATGTAAGGGATGTCCTATTTATTCAACAGAAGCATGCGATTCTGTTTATCTTTGCACAGGCATGGGGTGAATTGTGGAAGTGATTGTCGAAGGCTTTCTTGGAATCGCCACGCGCCACCTGTTGTCGCTTTGGACGGAATTGAAGGTGTTGAGGTACAACCGTTTGGATTGTTAAAATTTGTTGAATGAACAGAGAGGTGTTTTCCATCTCCACATTTCAAATGGTGCCCTACACACTTCGCTGCAGTTTAGTAAGTGCTGTTTTACGTTCCACATATTGTCCTTTAGTTATATCAGAATGGGACAGAATAGTGTTGATTTCTTTGTACCAGTTTGCGACGTTTGACAAAGGTAGCGATGAAGGGATGAAGAGCCCGCTGAGGACATGAGGTCTTTTGTCAAGGTTTTAGGTTGTGCAGAAGGCTTATGCCGCTGATGGCATAATCTTGCATCTAATCGCTAGCCGAGATTCTGGGCGCTGTCCAAGTGTTGTCATTGAAACTTGATGTAGCCTATCCGAGTGTATGGTCAGAGCTTCCAGCTTTTGCATCATAAAGTCCATGATCTCAAGTTCTGGGAAGGGAAACAGGTCGGAGACTGGTGCACTCGTGTTATTGGCTCTTACCCATGAGGATTATATAGGAAGCATGTGGCATAAAATTTCTAGTCAAATCCAATTATGTGACTTGTTTTCCCATCCAATTGTGTATTATTTGTGCACGGACAGTTTACTTTTTCCATTTTTCATTACTTTTTTTCGGTAAAAACAAAACTTTATTATTAAAATATTAAGTAAGATACATAGTGTATTTACAAAGAGCTGTCTAAAGACAACACTCCTGCAAGCAAAACAGCCTTAGCACCAAAGTCTCCCTAAAGGCTTTACAAGCTTCATTCCAATGACCAAAGGTCACCATCATTGTTTGGACCTTTAACGTAGCTCAAAATCGGTATTCTAGTCATTGAAAGACCCTCCCATTTATGTATCTCCATATAAGTGACAAAATTGTGGCCCTTGAAGGTTCCATCGTCTAACGGGTGAGTTCATTTTGCTTGGCTTTGTCTCCAAGAAGTACAATTCTCCACTTGAACTTCATAGCAAGTGCATGTGTGTCTCTTTGAAGCTACTATAGAGCACTCTCGTCGCTAGTAGCTACCCGCCTTTCTATCACATCAACTTTTTGCCATGTTTTGGGTTGTCTGGAGGACAAGAAGGTTCCAATTTGAAAGTCGTGACTTGGCTAGTAATTTACCCACCGCTACCCTCTAAAATAAGAAGTTTAGTCTGAAAGGAGGTGTAGTTACCCATACTCTCCTCAATCTTGCATTCTACACCACTAATCTATCTAGCGGAACGTGGAATTTCCACTGCCTATGCATTAGCGCAGCCTCCATCCCTTACGCTCTCTACAGGGGTGTAGATTGAGCTTATTAAAAGCCTTACCAATCTGACTTACAAAGCCCTTGAAGTCTTGGTTCCATTTTTAATTACTATTAATTACATCCCCCGAATTTAAAGATAAGTCATAATATCAAAGATCATTGATAACTCTATATCTAGACGCCTTTGACATATTAAAACATGTGCTCAAAATGGATAGAGTTTTACTAAAAGCTTGATTCGCAACAATTGATGTCAAAGAGCTTTGCCATAGACTTACAGCTGTAGTTTCCAGCCCTTATCCAACCTTCGGACATTGAGTAATTGTCAAGGTCCTAAAATTTTAGAGCTTGATCTTGGTCTGTCTCTTAGTGAAGCTACTTCATGCATCTATGAAGCTTTTGTATGCCTTTATAGCTACGTTGTTGCATAATTCTCTTGCATACAAGCCTTCATGGATCAATTTATTATGTAATATTCACAGATAATTACAATAGATATTGTTGGGTCCACTTTTTGAAATCAAATACAAGAGTCTTCAACAAATTCAAAGAATTCAAAGCCTTGGTAGAATACCAAACATGTAGGAACATGACTATAACATGATCTGAAATCAATAAAATGCATAATGGATGGTTACAGTGAATGAAGAAAAAACTCATAAATTGTATGATGCTATCAATAGGAAAACTATGATCTCCATAGATTATAGTGTTTGATGAGCATTCAGAGTGGTTAACATCGAAATCATAGGAAATGATAGCCTCATCAAAAGAAAATACTGAAGAGCTAGTGAAATAAGTAAAAGAACAGAACAACAACAAGAACTAAGAAAGTCAACTAGAGAAAGAAAACAATGAGCAAGGCTAACTTATATTAAAAAAGAGACAACAATCCAATTCGAAACCACAAATTATGCTCTTATGACAACAATCATGCAAACTAAAGAGCTAGTATATATTGAAGATGTAGTTCAACAACCGAAAGGGAGCCAAAGTGGCAAAATGTAATGGATGTAGAAATGAATGAATTATATAAAAGAACGCTCGAGAAAATGTCACTAGGAAAGAAGATTGTTGTAAGCACATGGATTTGCAATGTTAAGTACAATCCAAACGGTAGCATTGAAAGAGATAAAGTATGATTTGTGTAGTGCTCATTTCTTCTATTTGGAAGGAGGAGATTAGTGTAATCTATTGCAAGCTTTGTGGGTACATTCAATTTGCAAGAGATTTGCTCAATCTTTGCACGTGTGTTCGTGAGATGTAAAGAGAATTCGTTCAAGCTTACCATGAGTATACAAGGATCTTGAGGTAGCTATGAGCAAAGGTCTATAAAAAGGTGTAGCTATGAGTTTCATATCCACCTACCTGTGGGTTATGTTTCCTTATGGCATCTCCCCTTTTACAAATTGTGAGATTCTTATGGCTGATGTGGATTGTGCGCTTCCTCGAATATTTTCTTCATTTCTCTTCTCATAGACTTGCAAAGGTGTTGCCTGTGTACATAGTTGGTTGTTGTCTTGGAAGCTTCTTGGTCTTCAGATGTGTAAGTACGAGCTCTTTTCTTACTATGCAATTCTCTACACATTGTTTTCAAGATATTGAGCCTTCTTTGTACCTAAGTGTGTGCATTTCATGCACTTTAACTTTATTGCTATCAAGTTGTGCAGAAAAGAATGAGATGCACATCTGATGTGGGATGTAGATTCTTATCATCTCTATTTTAGTACATGTGTTTGCTGTTATACTGATGTCTAGAGAAAACTTGGGATTGAGATTCCATGGTAGATGCATTTATATTTCTGCTGATGTGTTGGGTTGACATGTTTCTTAATACATAGCCATCCCTCTAGCTAATTTGTGGAGCTAAGGATGTCTTTTGATTGCACTTCAATAACATATTATACTTCAACATCTCATATTTATTTGTCCTAAGTTCCCTTTTAACTTTTATGGGGTTTTAAGGTTGTGAAGGTTCATGTAAAGCATATTCATGTTAGGAGAGAAAAAGGTTGCACAGGTGTGAAAATAGGTTACTCATTTTGATGTTGCAATTTATAGCACAATTGTGAGACAATTTATATACTGTCCATATTTTTTGTGAAGCCTATGAGTTTTTAGTTCTATATAGGATAGAGAGTACAATTTTCTGCTCTATATTTTCAAGCTAGTGATTTATGAAGTGCATTTGGGGGAATATTTATTTAATTTGAAGCATTGTAGGTGCTATATGTGTTGTTGGTAACATCAAATAGTAAAGATAGTAACATTAAGTGGTTATAAATCTGTTCGAAATCCATTTTGAGCAGTTAATTCTTAGCTTTAATGAAGTTCTCAAATCCGTTGTCTCAAATATAGCATTTTCTATATGTTGCAGCTCCCTAGCCTGAGTTAGACTTAGCTATAACAATGGGTTTCATTAAATTTTCAACTACTTAAAGATGCATCCATAGCAAATGGCATAACTTGTAAGCTATATTTTTTGCTTTAATTTAGCTACCAAAACATTGATTTATGTGAACCAAACATCCATATGCAGGTTTTTGAGTTAGTTTTAAGAACAAAGATTATGCAAAAAGTGCATGTGCTTTTAGCTAAAGCAGGATTGGAAAGTTTGGCTCTAAGGGTTTTGGAATTTCAAATATTGTAAGTAGTTTAAAGACTACTTACATGAGTTGATTTGAAAAATATGTAGTCATATTAGAGATTTCTCATTTGTAATTAAGATCCAAAATCTACTAGTTATTGCCTTCAATAGAATTTTACATTATCTAATTTAGTAATTTGAAAATCACTTCAAATTTGTTGGATTATATCTCTTTAATATATGGTATTTGGATAAAGTATGTTGGAACAAAAGTGACCTCTAAATGAAGCCCTTTCTTTGTTTTGAGTTCCATTGCATAGAAAAATCAAATTGGTAGTTAAATAGGTCATGTGACATTTCTAAAATTTTGAAGCATGCACTTTTGATTTTCCCAATTTGCTATATAACAAAGTGCAAAAATGGCTAGTATAGGATAACATTAATGTGATTACAAGTGGAATAAGGAGCGAATGAGTGCATGGGTTGAGGGGTAGTCCGGACCCTGGTTAGAGAATTAGAAAAACTTGGGGGTATTCCATACCCATGCAAGAATAATTTACATTATATAGCATTTGAATAATCATAGAATTTTTTGGGCAATTAGTTAAAGAGATAGGAAGCATGTTTCCCCTAATTAAAGTTACACCTTGAGTCTTTTGGGTGAAATATGGGAAGCAAGATTATGAAGTAAGTTAGACTAATCAAAACAGAATGGATTTAGAAAGGGAAACAAACTAATACTCTAACCAGTTGAATAATATACATTCCACCCTGAGTTAAATCTACTAGATAAATGGTCCTTAAATTTTTACTCAAGTAAATTAATTATTATTTATAAGTTATAGAGATGAAAACCTAGAGGGATATAGGAGAGTAGCCAATAAAATTTAAATAAGGCAATTATGGGGAGCAAAAAATTATAGTTTTTTCAAGAAAGATAAAAAAGAAAAACACACAAACTAGCTACGTATAGGTCTATACGAAATGAGAGAGAGAGAGAGAGAGAGAGAGAGAGAGAGAGAGTTGCGACTAAGTTCCTAAAGTGACCAAACAAGAGACGATCTATAAGAAGAGAGTCTCGCAAGAGATCAAGCAAACTCAATCATAGAAAAATGGAAAATATCATGAAGGGGCTTACAAACCTGTACTAAACCTAGATGAGTTCACGGACAAGCAAGTAACTAATGCACAGGGTGATAGAGCTGCCAATCAAGACGTAAAGATAAAGAGGTAGCCTCACTAGGAGAGCCAAAAGTGTTGAATCTTAAGGCAGAGTTAGGAAGTAGATGTATCTATATCTAGGCCGTGTCCAAGCAATAACTAGAGAAACTAGGTATGTGAAACACGTTTGTAGAAAACGATGCAGGAGTTGCAATGGAGGCGAACGGTGCCATCATGCTAGAAGGAGAAGCACCGCAAGTTTGCAGTCCACTAATTATAATAAAGCAGCTGCATCATTTGACAGATATGGCGCTCCATAGATATACATAAGTCTACTATCACCGATCTAGAGACATGGAATATGCTCACAGTATGCTGGACATCGTTCTTGAAGAACTCAAGAATATATAGCTTATAGATGATGATATTTGCACAGTGCTAGGGAGCCTATTGCAGATTCCATTTGTCATACGACTAAACAGTTGGGTGGAGACGGATATGAATGATCTCTGCATCCATCCATGTCCAAGGGTGAGCACAGCTACTGCCGGATCACCATGTGCAACCAAGAAGCCAAACAATAAGAAGGGGCGAAGGAAGGCGAGGACAATGAAGGCGACAAAGAAGAGCAAAAAAGACCAGTCACGTAAAGCAGTTGCCAAGGTCATCGAAGCCATCATTGGGCGAAATTTTCTAAACCATGGGATGTTCATGAGGAGAAGAGACAGACGCCAGTCGTGAGATGATCATGAAGAGAAGAGCAAGAAGCCGGGCGTCAAAGGTTAAAACTACCTTTTCACGTAAACCCGCATCCACTTACAAAGAAAGTGATGTAAGAGCTTAGGCTATGTAGATGCTAAATGAGCTTTAGTGGCCTTTGCAACCATTACAGAGAGCTGGAGATGGTTAGAGTTTACAAGATACGAAAGGAAGAGAGTCGGGCACAAGAAAAGGTTGGCGAAGTTGGCGAAGTTGTCAAAGTTGGTATGGAGTAGCAGATCTGATGAGGAAGCTTGACAGGAGAAGCAAGGGAACAAGAGGGAGGCAATGACAATAGAACCGCATCAACGGGTTGGCACACAATAAAAGGTATCATCGCACTAACAAAGAAGGCTAAGAAAGTGATACCTGAGCTGCAGACTAAGCCATGAAGGAGATAGTAAAAGGGAGCACAACAACGAGATAGTAAAGGGGACCATGCCAACGAGCTTAAGGGAGATAGTGAAGGGGACCATGCCAACGAGCTAAAGGGGAGATAGTAAGTAGTCTGTCAACGTAGTGAAATAGTGAGAGAAGGTTGTAGCATGCTAAAGACGGTGGGAAAGAACGTGGGGTGGGGGGGGGTACACAGGAACATGAACATAAAGGAGGGGTAATTACGTGTGTAGGTGCTTAGGTAGGTCTCTTATAGTAATTAAGTTGACTATATTCTAAGTGTGTGTTTGGGGTTAATTAAAAAATAGGCTCTTACAAAGCCTCCAACAAAGCTAGCAAAAGTCAATAATAATATAGGAACTATGACTATATTACCAATGGTGGGCAAAAAATAGAAATGAAAAAGAGGAAAAGTTACACTAAATTAGGTTTATAATTAACTAGTAAAGATAAAATGGACTATATAAAGGGAAGAAGGGATATATATATATATATATATAGTGAATAAAGCCTCTAAAAAGCCTTAAATAAAGTCAGAGGATGCACAATAATGCCATAAACAAATATTTAAAAAAGAAAGGATAATAACTTTAAAAGAAAAGGAGACAATGCACCCAACTAGGAATATAGTAGTTATAGACCACTATATTTAGAAAAGCATATAAATTATCCCAAATACAAGGGGGTGAATAAGGGTAATTATTATCCTAAAATACAAGGGGGGGAAAACCATGTTACAATCGAGGACAAAATGGACTATATAAAGGGAAAAAGGGATATATATTTATATTTATATTTATATATAGTGAATAAAGCCTCTAAAAAGCCTTAAATAAAGTCATAAAATGCACAATAATGTCACAAACAAATATTAAAAAAAGAAAGGATAATAATGTTAAAAGAAAAGGAGACAATGCACCCAATTAGGAATACATCTAAAAGACCACTATATTTAGAAAAGCATATAAATTATCCCAACTACAAGAGGGGTAAATTAGGGTAATTATTATCCTAAAATACAAGGGGGGGAAAAGCCATGTTACAGTAAAGGACAAATTGCAACATGTTAAGGGAAAGTTATAATTCAATTAAAAGACTTTTACAAAAGTCCCAACCAATTGAATACAATAGCTTTCCCTAAATACAAGGGGGTACTTAAGTTTAATTATCATTAAAGAAAATTTATTTACATTCTTAAGAAAAAGGGGGAAATTTTTTATTAAAAAGAACTCAAAGTGCTAATATAGAGTTTTAATACAGACCAGTACAATGTAAAAGATGACATGCAAGTACATGTGAGTGATTGTGTAATTAGTGGGCTAATTGTGTGTGTATAGTGAGAATATATAGTTCAATCGTTGTGTGTGTGTGAGTACAGAAAAAAATACCCTAAGGACATGGCACTCGAAGCTCTTAAAAAATTATAACAAGTGACCACTTTATTATATTCCAAGAGTACATAAAGCTCGCAAGTACATTAAGAGAACAAAGTTCAATCTTTCAGGTGTCCAATACTCCACGGTCAGGGTCTGCTTACCTACCACCATCCAGATAAAATCGGTTGTCAGAACAACAAAGTTTTAAAAGGGTAGACACGTAATGCCTACTTGTTATCGCTTTACCTAAGAGAAGGAGACCTATCAAGATCCATAGCAAGAAAAGGAATAGGGGGCAACATGAAAAGTTTAAGGAGGAAGTACAAGCCTTCCATATAAGAGGCATTCGTAGGGACAATAATTTTTAAAATCAACTGCTAAGCCTTCCATGTAGGAGGCACGTAATGTCGTTAGAAAGGATAATTATTTTAGTGGCATTAGTATGGATAATTATTTTGAAGAAACAACATTTAGCCTACCATATAGGAGGCATAAGAACAAATTTATTAAACCTACCATGTCGGAGGCATTAGAATGGAAAAAATAGACCGAGTCCTAGCCTTCCATGGCAGAGGCATAGAAACAAGAAAACACTTTGCAAAGAGGCCATTCTAGAAGGGACACTTGTTTTGAAGCCAAATAGAGTGGCCTTCCATAGAGGAGGCATGAAAATTAACTTTATTAAAAAAGTCTCAATTAAACATCTTCTTAGTTTTTTGAGGAAGGTAGGGTTGTGTTCTAGCCTGATGCAATATTAATCCATCTTTTTTGGCAGCCTTCAAATTTTTATTGACATAGACAATAAAGGCAGGATCCAAGTTAATAGACATGTGAGCTATCTTGCGAGGGGCACAAGAGCTAGATGTGTCCTAAAAATGAGACATACATTCATTAGTATATATGGAAGGTATCCAATGTAGAGGTGTGAAAAAGTTGGAGTATGTAAAAGTGTATGCAAAAAATTAAAGTTATAAGTAAGTAAACCAAATTGTAAACCTACGAGCTCAATTATCCATATAGATATGAGGATGTAACCATAGGAAACTTTAGACACAAGGAACATCTTATATACTTTCATGAAAGCATATAACTAAAGGGTTAGCACGACCAGGTTTAAACCATTGCTTGCAAGAGAAAAAATAAGGGGGAACATACGTAATTAGTGATACTAATCCAATGAAAAGAAAATTTATTTACTACAAGACTAAATGTCTAAGCCAAATCTTGTAAAGGTACATGTAAAGGGGGGGTGGAAAAGCCAAAGATAAAAGCCTATATAGAAAACCCAACATTAGAAGACTATGAAATGGCAAATTATGTAAAACGAAAGTCTCAAAACATACTAAAGCACAAGTAGCTATCGCTCATGACATGACTATGGAGCATGCTGCTCGACGACGCATAAAGCAAGCTCGTGGCAACCATGGACTAGGCACGAAGTACCGAAGCGCAATGACAATGGCGATGCGCCTGCACAGAGTATAGTGCAGGAAGAATGGCATAAAGGTCTCTGCTAAATTGATAGAGAACAAGGAATGGGTCAAGGGAGGGTGTAGAGCTAGGTTGGGCGAGCCATAGCCAGATGCGCTATGGTGTCTTGGCATCCGATGAGCAAGTGAAAGGGGCGACAGCACCCAGGTCGGTATGGAGACCATAGGACACGATTCGTCTCACTGGCACCCAAGCTTCTTGGATAGCACTGGTAGCTACCGCAAGGAGACGAACGCTTAAGGAAAAAATCAATGAAAGGGGAGAGGAGCGATCATCAAAATAGCAACATAGCAGAGTACTATCAACAAGTGCCCAAGTCACAATGAAAAGCAGCACGTAATGAAGCTAAAGAAAGAGTAGATCTAGCTGAGAGGTGCCCATGCTCGTTGAGTGGAAAAGCGTAAGGGGGAGAGACGTCGTGAGGATAGTATAGACTAGCTGAGATGGAGCAAGGATCTTATATTATATTAGGTTGCACCTTCATATACAATAAAGGCGCCCACATGTAGAGCATCATGAGCCAATGAGGGCCTCCATTCCACCAGCTAGTCTATCCCTCTATCTCTTTTTTAAATAAAAGAGTCAAGATCAATAAGGCAATGTAGGACAAAGTAAGTACCTTTAATACATTCCTGGGTAACATGAGTAGCCGCCAAAGCATAGTTAGAGAGACCAAAGAGGTAAAAAAAAGGGGGGAGGGATAAGGATGTCTTTTCATGGAGTTACAGAGATTTAAGAGGAGTTCCTCCTCAACTATATCAGCATAAGATATCTTTAGTTCCAAATGCTAAGCCAATCTGGCAGCAAAGATATAGAATGAATCCCAATTATGCCAAGCAAGTCAAATGAGTTGGATCAATTTTTACAAGTTGGATTTATATATGCCATAGACCAAAGTAATTGGATTTTTCCTATTGTATTTGTGCCTAAGAAAAATGACAAACTCTGAGGCTAGGTGGATTATAAAAAATTAATTCTTAAATAGTTCTAGATCCATTTCCCATACCTTTCATTGATGGAATTTTAGATCAAGTTGTAGGCCATAAGCTATACTCATTTATGGATGGCTATAGGGGGTATAATAAAATTACGGTGGCTACTATTGAAGATCAATCAAAGACTGCTTTTATTATAGCATGGGGTGTTTATGCTACCAAAGTGATGCCCTTTGGTTTGAGAAATGCCACATCTACTTTTCATAAGTTTACCTTCAGAGATTACCTCACTGAATTCATTGCAATTTACTTAGATGATTTTTACCTATATTCCTCGGATATTGATCACCTAGGATATATTGAAATGGTTTTTTGGAGATGCAAACAAGTGGGTATCTCTTTGAATCTTGCTAAGAGTGCATTCTGTATCCGAGTTGGTATTCAAGTTGGTCATGTTATTTCTAAGGATGGAATCAGAACCAAACTAGGTAAAATCAAAGCCATCTCGTAGATGTCTGATCCTCAGAACTTAACTCAATTCGATTATTTTGTGGGGTTGATCGTTTTCTATCATAGGTTCATCAAGGAATTTGCTAAGATTGTAGCGCCCTTGTATGAATTATAAAAAAAGAATGCTAAGTTTGAGTGGAATGCCGAGTTGACTATAGTTTTCAATGATCTAAAAAACTGAGCAATGGCTACTCCAATTCTCAGACAGCCAAGATGGGATGCCATTTTTGTGGATGCTTTTGGTTATGCATTGGGGTATTATTTTAGCACAACTAGATGGTTGGTTGAATTATCCAGTATATTATGCTAGCAAGTTACTTACACCTATAAAGTCAAACTATAGCACCACCAAGCAAGAAGCTCTTGGAATGGTTTTTAGTGTGCCAAAACTAAGGAATTACTTACTCAAGAATCCCTTTGTGTTCTATGTGGACCATCAAGCCTTGCTCTATCTTAATAATAACAAGATTCCCATTCAAGAACGGCTTGCTCGTTTGGATGCTTCTGCTATAGGAGTTCAATTTCAAGATTATTCATAAACTAGCTAAGACCCATGTGGGCACTGATTGTTTATATAAGTTACCAGTATCTGAGCAAACTCAAGGTGCTAACATGGAATTACCAGATGTTGATTTGTTTGCAATTGATTATTGTGAGAACAAATATGTTGAGTTCACTCAAAACAAGTATGTACTCATTGCCACTAACTATTCTACAAAGTGGGCACAAGCTAAGGCACTTTGAGATAACTCAGCTTCCTCTACAGCTTGTCAGTGACCAAGGTGCACATTTTCTTAATGATGTGATGCAGTTACTCAAAAAGGAGTTCAAGATCATGCACACAATATCCACTACTTTGAAGCTTATCCTCACAAAGACAATACAGTTTGCTAAAGGTGAGTGGGACATCAAGCTACACTTTGCTTTGTGGGCTTATAGGATGGCTTACAAGGTTACTACCAACCTTACACCTTTTCATATGGCCTTTGACCTATTGGAAGTAGTTGTGCCTATCAGTGGGTTGGAGAATTTTTCATAAGATAGTGTGCCAGCTAGCTCTTTAATTGTGGTACACCAAGTGCATCATGTGTGTTGCCGCATGGCATGATGAACATTAAGGGATTGTTAATGCTGAAGCATCATGCTAAATTAAGGGACATCCATACAATTACTGATTTGATAGGAACTGCAATCACAGAGTTTGAATGACTATAGTTGATCAGAAGTTCCACTGATCAAAACCAATACCAATTGCAAATTCACTATATGCAATCATTATCATCTTCATCATCTTGAACAACTACCTCTAAACACTTCTGTGCTTTTGTTCTTACAACTCCGTTTACCTCTTTCAGCTTCCTATCCTCATCAAGCCAATCTATTCCTTGCCTATAGCTTTCCTCACAGCCTTTGTTCTCTGTATCTAGCCTCATCATCTTCATCATAATGGCAGTTCGTCAAGCTCGCTAAAAGAGGAAGCATAGCTCTTGCATTTTTCCTCTACACCCCATCGAAGACTTCTCAGATGATGTCTTAATTTGCTCAACTACCTTGGAAGGATGTCTATCTACGATGTTGGCCAAAGAGATTTAGATTCATATAACGAGGATGACCACAACCTCATCATCAATGACACTCATGTCTGGATTCCCTCTGAGCTCCTACAAAAGGCATTCCAAATGAAGTAATGGTCTGACCTCAAGAAGGTGAAGATGCCAAATGTTGTGATGCATTCTTTGAGGTAGGTAGTTACTCGTCTTCACATGACTATCTCATCAACAAGTCAAAGGATGAAGCACTGAAGACAACCTGTAGATTTTTGATCTAGCTCATTAGGCTCAAGAAGAGCATTGGGCATGTGTCCCAACAACACGTGGCCCGAGTTGTCACGGTGGTAGAGGACAAGGTGGACTAGTTTACAATTTTTGAAAAGGCTTTTGAGAACTAGCTCCGAGCCATCAATACGAGACAAACCCATTGCAAGCTCGGGCCTCACCTATGTATGCTCCACCACAGGCTAATGTCTGGGCGAGTACCATGACCAGGTGCATTACCATCAAGAGGGGTAAGGACCTTGGGAGTAGGTGGACAAGACAAGGGAAAAGAGGAACATGACGAGTAGAAGAAAGAAGAGAATGACCAAGAGGGATAGGACAAGGAGCAGGAAGGTGAAGAGGAGCAAGCCAAAGAATAGCAAGACAAACAAGGAGAAGGGACACAAGAGGAGCAGGAGCAACATGATAGCTAGGCAAGTGAAAAATAGGGTGACAAGAAGCCGGAGAGAAACGGTGATGAGGGCACCTCCGAGCAAAACAATGAGGGGGGAACAATGAGGCACCCTCAAGAAGCAGCAACAATTGGAGGGTTACAGCCAAGAGGGCACCTCCGATGCAAAGGAAAACGACGACGGGGACACGGTGGATCAAAAACCACCAAATGAGGCCTAGCTGATGCATAGAGCCAAGCAACAAGGAATTGGCTCAGCACTCAGCCCTCTTACCTTACCTCCACTTCCTGCTCTCCTCTAGAGCCTTGATCCTATAGAGACATTTTCTCTCGACCCTCTACTGATGACTAAAGATGAGCATCTGGATCACAATGTCACACAAAGTCAGTGGTAGGTGCTGAGAGAGAACATGGTCTATGCGGTGCAGTCCTTGAACTATCTGGCCAAACATTGGATTCCCCTGCAAGTGTTGGAGCATAACTTGTTCTTATAGGCCAGGTTCCAAAAGAAGGTGACTAGATTTTTTGAGGAACACACATCCCCCAATTTGCATAGGGCAGAAGGGGTTGCCAAGTATAAGTCTCTACAAGAGCAACTCAAGGGCATAAGGGCAGTTCATGATGATGAGCTCCTTCATGCACACATTCAATTGCAACATACACACATTGAGCTCCAAACCAGTCATAGAAACCTATAGTGTGAGATCGAGAGGATGTCCATTTCACGAGCGACCGAGAACGACCGAAGTCTAAATCGAGCAACTGGGCAATGAAAAATATCTATCTAAATTTGTCTCATGATAACCAATAAAAGACAAAAAATAATCCCATGAATTGCTAGAGCATGGACGAGCACATGTTTAACAATGGAAGAAAGCTCCAAGTTAAAAACATTCACCCAAAAGCATTGAAAGGTGCTTGCTTTGCATTGTGTTTAAGTAAATATACATTTGGGATTGATAGTGCATCCCAGGTACGAAATCACTTGCACAACAATGCGCAAATCTCTTCCACTAAAAGAAGCTCTTACTCTATATCACTTGCAATAAAAACAAAACTTTTTATTTATGCATAATTTGGCCTTTTGGTCATAAGAAATGAGCTCAGAAGGCCCAAAAACCCTAGAAATGGCTGTAAATATGGGTACCTTTCAATGATTTTTCAAAACCCCTCTAAAGAAGAGCAAGGAGATGAGGAGGCCTTACGAGACGCAACATAGTATATTCGAGATATTGTAAGATCGCAAGGGAGTTGAAAGAAAAAGCTCCAGTTTTGGCATGCCGGAGCAATTCGAGCACTCTATTACCAAGCAAGGAGAATCCTTGAGATCTATCTCTAAGGAAGCAGAACCCATTATGCCACTGGAAACTAGCACAGAGCTAGACCAAGCATGGGAAACGTTCAAAAATATGCAAGTCAGTCTAACTTTTGTCGAGATAATGCAAATAGCTCCATACTGTTGTGACTTCTTTGCTTAGCAGATCAAGGAATCCATCGAGTAACCCAAGGAAGTGCAAACCTTAGCCGCCATGCTTGTGATTGATACACCAATTGTGGACAAAGAAGTTCGAGTCCATCACTATTAAGATTAAGAAGCAGACTATACCAGATGTAATAGTGGATAGAGGATCATGAGTGAGCATCATTTATGAAGAAATTGCCCAAAGGCTAAAGTTCAAGTCACATAAACCATCGCCATTCCGAATGGGTATGGTAGATCAACAACCAATTGATTCTAAGGGTTATGGTACAAGATGTGGTCATCTTGATAGATGGCATCTATTGTATAGTCAATTTTATTGTGATCGCTATGGAGCAGCATGCCTACCCAATGTTATTGAGGAGAGCTTTCCAGACAAAAAGTGCAAAAATACTCCATGATTGGGGTACCGAAGAGATGACTATTAAGACAGAATTTCAAGATGTGTGTATATCGACCAATCCTTGAAAGGTTCCGAGTTGTTGTCGCCCCAAGAATCTAGAAGTTAAGGATCCATTTCTGCAAGTGTTGAATCCCAATTAATGGAGGTGCATATCCTACCTCTGGGTGAGATAGGCATTTTTCAAGTACCTGTAGAGACATCAAGCAGAAGTTGCGAGATGAATAGATTGCTAAAAAAAAGAATATTTTTTTGAGCAATTATATGGAAGACATCGAGGGAGAAACAGAGAATAGATTGCTAAACAGAAGGATATTTTTCGAGCAATTATAAGAATTATAAGAAAGATATTGAGGGAGAAAGAGAGATTGCTGAAGTACCAGTAACAGTCACAAACTTAACAGTTAGTTCCAAAACTTACACAAGAGTTGAATCTAGGAACACAAGAGCACCATCCATGGTACTGGTAAGTGCCAACCTATCTACAATAAGTAGCTCGGACTGATAAGGGATCTATTTATCAGGGTTTTCAAGGGGGGGGAGGAAAGCAAGAGTATTGGATTTAACCAGTAGTTTCAAAAAAACATTTAGAAGAACTATTTAAACATTTGTGAGGAATTGATTGGGACAACATGCAGTAGAGACATACAATGCTAAGAGGTACATTATGTGTTAGCAATGCTTTCCCAAGTTACATCAGTGAAGATTTCTATGGTAAGAGAACCTGTGTAAGAATATGTGTGTTTGTGCGTCTATGAGGGAGTATAGGAGGTCTGTGTGTATGTGTGTGTGTGTGTGTGTGTGTGTGTGTGTGTGTGTGCGCGCACGGGCGTGCGCGTGCATGTGCATGTGAAAAATAAGGAAAAATAAAAAAGAAATAGGAAAGGAAATTTTTTAAAATTAAATAAAGGATAAAAAACTAAATAAAAGGAAAAACAAAAAATTAAAAAAGTAAAAGAAAAGGAAAGAAAAAAGAGGGAATAATAAGGGGTAAATAAGGGAAGTATAAGAAGTTGATTTGAAGATAAAAACTAGGAAAGTAGAGGTGAGTAAATAGGAATAAAATAAAAGGAATCTAGGATGAAAGAATGAGTTGGAAGAATATAAGGAAAAATGGAAAAAGAGAAAATAGTCGAGAAATATAGGAAATTTTAAGTGAAATGAAGGGAAAATTTTTAAGAGAAAAGTTAAAAAAGGAAAAGGGGGGGGGTTAAAGGAAAAAAGATAGAAAAAATGATAAAGGGTTAGAAAGTGTGTGTGTGTGTGTGTGTGTCTACCCACCAGGTCATCACCTAGTGTGATGACCTACTATCTACCAAAAAGGGAAAGAAGTGTAAATAAATCTAGTTTTAGTTCAAGAAAGGTATTGGAAGAGATGTATTCATGGATATTTTTTGTAATTTTGTGAGGTTGGAAGCCATTATGTTTGCAAATGTCAATAAGAATGGATAAGTGAAAAAAAGCTTCAAAACTATTCGAGCAAGAATAGAGGATGGGAACGACAAAGGCTAGGAAGACTTTGTAGGAGGAGGAGAGAGGTTGGTTACTATGACAACTGATCAGGGAAACTATGGTAAATTTGGGAAGTTTATTCTTCCAAACATACGTGGTAAAAAATTCCCCAAGGAAGGGAGGAAGAAAGTGGTAGAGAGGCTGATGAGATTTTGATTACTGTTGACAAAGGAAGAGGAAAGACTACATTTAAGGGAGATAATGTGCAGTGGATAAATGCTAAATGGGTTGTCTTACGCCTAGAGGGGTCAAGAAAATTTGTGATGATAGGATTATTAATAAAGAGGATGTCATCAACATATCTAAAGGTATGAAGGAAGAGGGAAATGAAGTGGGAATGACCAAGTTGTGCTAGTTTCTTTATGAATTTGAATTCAAACAAGGTAAGATAAAGGTGACACCAAAGAGGAGAGCATGAGAAACCCATAGGGATACCTTTAGTTTGGGCTACCAACTGTAGGAGATGGTTGTAACTAAGCAGTAGAGGGTTTTAACCTTTGTTGACTTAGTGAGGTAGAAACAACCATTTTTTTGGAAGTATCCCTTGAAACCTAGTTTGGTATCAAGCTTACAAAGTAAGAGAGAGAAGCCATGAGACTGAAGGTGCCATGGTGGGGATGGCTTCATAATAGTGTGCAATGCCAGCAGATGGAGTGGATTTCTTGGGGTAGATTAACAAGGAACTTTAAGTTTGAATTGATGCCCCACGACATATTTGTGTTAACCTTAAGGAAATTTTTATAAGTGGCATGGAGTTTATCTCCTTGAATGGAGATTACGTTTTTAAGCTCCTTAAGTCCTGAGGAAATAAGGTCAGTGAGAGAGGAGAAGATACAGTTTGTGCATTGGTAAGCCAACGAAAACTGTGTTTGTGTGCCTTATAAGTGCACATGAGATAAGGAATGTTACTGGAACTATGAGGAAGCATAAGGGAATCAAGCATGTTTGAAATGGATTTTAGTGTGACAAATGGGGATGCAGTTTGGGGTAAACTCAGGTGAGTTTATTCTAACCAGTGTGAGCTTTTGTACTAAATATTTGCAAAGAAAAATGGGAATTTGGGATGCTTTATCCAAGCCAGTGATAAACACATGCTTTGAAAGCCAATTTATTTCATCGAGAAGATTTTTGTTTTCTAGAATGGATTGTTGGGTTTTAACATTGGGAAAATCAAACAAAATTCTTTCCAAAAAAGGTGGCAAAGATTTGATTCATAAGTGGTGTGATCCAAGTTGAGAGTAAGACAAACATCTTGGAAGGTTAGGGTAAGTGATTGAAGTACAGTATGAGGATCTAAGGGGGTACTGGGAATGTGATTGAGGTCGAGAAGGATATGAGAATGGAGAAAGTCATGATGAAAGTAGTTGGGGTCAGAGGTATAGACGTGCAACTGATTAACCAAAAGTTTGAGAAAAGGTGTAAATCTCTTAAGTGAGTTACGGTGAAAGGTGGAGTTAAAATATTTTGCTAAGAAGGTGAGCTTGGGTGTGTAAAGTAAGGATCTAAGGGGTAGCGTGTACTTCCAACTAAAGGCAAAAGAGCCGAAAGTGTGGAGAATGTCAAAATCAATGTGAAAGTGTAAAAAGAAGTGTATCTCTAAAAAGAGATTTAGGGGGAATTTTAGTTAAAATTTTGTTAGAATAAAGAACATGAAAGTACTTCAAACTTTTCTCCTTTGGAATTGACTGAAATTAGAATAACTTGTTATTGAATGTTTTGGTGGTACGTACCTCATAAGCATCGAAGGGAGTGATCTGCAAAAAACAACAAGTTGGATACGATCAGTGTTTATCCCAATCGATGGAGTAGTGTGAGCTATCATCATTCTTTGGTGCTTTTCTTTTGGGAGCAGAGGTGGCAGAGAAGTCCGGTTGGGAATCTTTTACTTGAGAGGTGAGAGAGGGATTACTGAGCAGGGAGGAAGGGATACTTTTTTGGAATTTAGGGGTATTTTGGGGGGGAGATATGTCTTCTTTTGGGGTGGGGGGGGTTGAGTTTAGAAGTAGAGGAGAGGGAAGGAATGCTAAGGGCTAAAGAGGGACCTGGGAGGGTGAGAACTAAGGGGGAGAGGGACTTTGCCGTTTCAAGGAGCAGGATCCTAAAGTGATAAAAGGTTAGAAGGGAGAAGATGACCTCTTTAGGTAACTGTGACATCCAATTTAAGAAGGCAAATAATTTAGCTTGTAAGGAACCAATAGGGGAAAAAATGTCTATATGGTTGAGTATGTAACAGACAACCTGATCAAACCAGAGGATAGAGTACTTGCACAATATGTTCGCCTTTTTAATAAGGCAGGTACACTTTATGTATGGCCTGAAGACATTCCAACAATTCTTGAAATAATAATTGTCATCTTTATTTGAAGAGCTAGCATCATTACGATTAGCACCTTTTGAGCGAAAGAACACTTACTTGGTGAGGCCAAATTTAGAATGGTCAATAGAATTTAGAAAAAAAGTGGTGTTGAAGAAGTAATTTAAGTTAATATGTTGATGCCCTTGATAGGCATCTTCCTTGCATTGAACAACTCTATTGACGAGAGGTCACAAATGAAGGCAAGGGACTAAATGGTGCTAGAGAGCTGATGTTATGAAGACACCAATCTTATGATCAAAAAGCAACTTTCATTTCAATGTGTCTAGGAGGAAGAAGGGACACACAAGAAGCAAAACTCTCAATTTCTCTACTGTTAAGAGGTTTAGGAGGTTGCAAGAGAGACTAGGACAGGGTTTCGAAGGAAACCTTGTCTTCAAGGGATAAGAGATCAAGGTTAATAAATCTGTGAACACTGGTCTTGGAAGGGGCTAAACCAGCAGGGATGGGGAGGGTAAAAGCACCATTGGGAACAAGGATGTCGTTGTCGAGGCCAAAGATGATGGAATGATACTCGTTCAAGGTACTAGTATCATTGAGATTAATAGCGGTGAGGTTTGGGCAGCTCTTTCAAGTCTGGCGAGGGTGCCATCACTTTCACTATGCAAGAATTTAAGGAGTCTGATCCATGCATTAAGGGAGAGAGTCTTGATGAGAGTAACCACGAGTTTTTTGAAAGGGCTTTGAGGTCGTGAGTTCTAATAAATGAAAAGAGTGTAGCATCCTAGGAATACTTCTAAAAAGACAAAAGAGGATTAGTAACACAATTTATGTAAAATTTACATAAAATAACTTTAATGAAAGGAGTCAAGAAGCCAAAAAGGCCTAAATGACTTAATTGTACTATGTGCAATCGTCCAGAGTTGCAAGGGAAAGGACGTGTGTGCAAGACAAGACAAAACCCCTTTGCATAGTGCAATGACTAAAGAGCGAGGACAATGGAAAAGAGAGAGAAACTTATAGAGTTTAAAGAAGAGATTTAGCAAGTAGGTAAAAAACCTAGTAATTTTTATAAAAAGTACATAATAATTTAGGTAAGGAAGGACAAAAAAATATTTGCAAAAAATATTGAGCTTGCAAAAGTCCTGGCAAGCGTAGCTTTTATTGAAGAGGAGAGTCTGCATATCTGCCACCGTCCAACAAGAAAACATGATAAGAACCAACTTACTTTTAGTTGAGAAGATAGGTGTCATAAACACTCCTCCCTTGTTATTGGGGTCACAATAAAAAAAGGCTTAACCACCAAGAACTTAAGCAGCTCAATGTAAAAGTAAGAGTGTAAATAGATGTGTTTAAAGAGTGTGAGATGGAATGAGAAAGTGGAAAAAACTGGATGGAGATATACAAGAGTGAGTGAGAGTTTTCAATATGGAGGAAAAAGAAAAAATGGTTACAACAATGCATGAAGGAGGATCATGGAGATAATCATAAGAGAGAAGGGTAAATGAGGTATTGGTTTAAAACTATAAGAGAAAGGGAAGGTAGAAGATTTTGAATTTGAGACATAAGTGTAGAAGAAACGAATTAAAAAGGAAGAGGAGGGAGAATAGAGTGGTGCAACGGGAGGGATAGGTTAGGACAACAAAGAACTAGAGGGGGAGCTTTAAAAGAACTTAAGGGGTGATAGGTTGATGGGAGGGGGATAGGTGAGAATGACACTAAATAAGAGGGGGGAAAGAAAAAATTTAAGGGAAAGAAAGGTAAAAAAACTTTTAAAATAATTGGAAAAGGTGGTAAAAATTAATAAAAGTAACAACAAAGATAAAGTAATAAAGTTGAATAAAGGAAAACTTTTATTAAAGTTTGAAATTTAGTAAAGAAACTAGATAGAGTAAAGAAGCTTTTAAAAAAGGGGGGGGGATTAGAAGGTGAAATTTAAGGGAAATTAGGAGGGAAAATAGAAGGGAAATATCAAGGGAAAAATAAAGGGAACTAATATAAGTAGAGAAGGGGGAAGGAAAAAGAAAGAAGGGAAAAAGAAAAAATGAAATTTAAAAAAAATGAAAAGAAGAACCGATGAATCCATTGCGCACGGAAGGGAGTGAAAAGACGTGGTGGGCACAAATCATGGCAAGCTCGCTTGATGTGACAGGTCGCATGAGGTACGAAAGGAGGTACAGTTTACAAGGCACCTAGGAGGTAGTAAGGGCAAGTGGTATTGTAGCATGGAGAGGATTTAGAAGGGCGAGTCTGCGCACAAGGGCCAATGGTCAGCAAGGGAGCTGGTATGTAGGCATCAGTATTGCACTTAAGGCAAGACGGCCACAAGGGGGTGAGGGGGCTACCAGAGGTACCAGACAAATGTGAAATCACCGCATGGATCTTAGGAGTTTGCAACAGGTTGGAGGTAGGGGGGGAAAGTAGGTAGGAATGTAAAGGATGAAGTCACTTAGTCGATTTAAATGAAGGGGTCAAAAAATGAGAGAGGGGAAGCGAGCAGTAGAGGGGAAGAGAAGCGGCATATGTCGGAGACACAAGGGGGGGGAGGGGGGGGATAGCTTAGTAATGAGTGTAGTCAAGGAGGTTGAGCATGAGGGGAGTCAAAGGCATTTGCATGATTAATGGGGTGTGAAGATCGAGGGTCAATGGTAAGTCAGAGGGTGAGGCAACATGCTTAACACATGGAGGGTAGGGGGGGGGGATGTGGGTTAGGTGGGAGGGTTTGAGTTTAGAAAATACCAAAGGTTTAGTAGAAGGTAGAGATAGGAATAGTATTAAATTAATGAAAAAATAGGAGATTATTAAGAAGAAATAAAATAAACGTTGGAGAAATAAAAAAGGAAAAATAAGGTTTAAAAAATGGGGGCCAAGGTAGTCGAATAGGGAGGAGATAAGAAAAAAATAAGGTGAAATTAAGAAAATAATAGGAAAAATAACGAAAAGATAAAAAATTAAGGGGTTTAGGTAAAATTTTAAGGGGTTTGGGTAAAAAACATTTTGGGGGTGAGTGAGCAATCAAGGAGGTAGGAAGTTAGAACTAGAGAGTCAGAGTGCCTAGAAGGTAAAAAAGCGTGCAATGCACAAGTCAAGGGGAAAATTGGAGGGTTCAATGCAAAGTGCAAACCTTAGGGGCAGCAAAATACACGATGGGACGAGCAAGTGGGGTGTTTAAATAATACAGGTTTAATAAAAAATGGGGTTGAAAAGGTATTAAAAATGATGAAAAATAGGGACTTACTTTGGGGGGGGGAGGGGATGTATTTTGTGAAGTATAAAAATAAGAATAAATAAAGGGAAGTGAAATACAAATAGAAAAAAGTGTATGAAGTAGGTTAGGAAAAAAATCAAGAAAATAAAAATGAAAGGAACTAAATTAGGAAAAAGTAAAATAGGAAATAAGAGGTAGAGAATATGAGTAATTTAAAAGGAAACTAGAATATGAGTAATTTAAAAGGAAACTAGTAATAAAAACTAAGAAGGAAAAAACCAAGGAAAGTAGGAAAATAGAAAATATGAAAATAAAAAATTTAGGAACAAATAAAGAGAAAGATAGGAAAAATAAGGAAGAAATAGGAAAGGAAAAAAATAATTAAAGGAAAAACTTAGGATAAGATAGAAAAAATAAAAGAAATAAAGAAAAGGAAACAAAAAAGAGAAAAAAATAAAGGGTAAATAAGGGACATATAAGAAGTGAATTTGAAGATAAAAACTAGGAAAGTAGAGGTGAGTAAATAAGAATAAAATAAAAGCAATCTAGGATGAAAGAATGAGTTGGAAAAATATAAGGAAAAATGAAAAAAGAAAAAATAGGAGGAAAATATAGGAAAATTTAAGGAAATGAAGGAAAAATTTTTGGGATAAATTTTTAAAAAGGAAAAAAAGAAGGAAGGGGGGAGATAAAAAGAGAGAAAAAAGGAGAAAGGGATAGAAAGTATGTGTGTGTGTGTGTGTTAAGATTAGATTAGAACCCCTCAAGAAGGTCCAAGAATATATGAATAACACTTTAACATCCAATGATATATGAGAAAAGGTATTTATAAAGACAAAATATGGTTGAATCCTAATATTTTTAGGAAAAAAGAAAATTTCCATGACAAAATCTTTGTACCAAACTTCAACCAGCGATGCTAATACCTGCCACCATCCAACATGCTTAAGTTAGGAACATACCTTAAACCCGAAGGGAAGACAAGTGTCATAGCATTGATGGACTTGTTATCGATGTCCAAAGCAAAGTACAATATTAATCCACGAAAAATAAAAAGTATTGAAAATTTTCCTCATCCCTACACACACAAATTATCACCACATATCAAAATAAATACATGAATGGCTAATCAAAGAATGCCAAGTCAAAGTTAAGTAATGAAAATGCCAATCCCTAAGGTGAGCAACGTTCATGATGACCTAGAAGGGAAATAAGTATTTCCCTTCCTTTTACTATAAGAGTCATATTATTAAACCCACCAATTTTGCTAAGAATCCATTTTTCTATATTACACCAACCAAAAAGTTGCGTACAATAATGGTTAATAAGGATATTATAGCATTTATCCTGTTTATATGCTCATGCCTACATGATTAAGTTTGACCCTATCCCAATTATGGAGTTAAGCTATGAAAGAGGGGGATGATGGAAATAGAGGATGGAGACGAAGACGGGGATGAAGATCTACAAGCTAGATTCCCTGCCCACCACACTTAGACCTAACTTTGAAAAAGACCTTGATGATTACATGGAAGAAGAAGACAGAAGTGGCGGCCTGTCATGTCCGAATCTTCAATCCTACCAAAAATGGTCAACTGATTTGACCTTCGAGGACACTTTCCCTTAAGTTGCCAAAAAGAATACTCTCATCCGAATGCCGCTAGTCGATTCTGAAAAGCGATACAAGGACCCTTAGGCAAGACAATGCATCTTCCATCTTAAAAGAAGCTCCAATGCCACATGATAGAAATGGACACTCCCCGTCAGCTCTTTGAGCTGGGAGAGGGGACACGATATCTTACGCAGTCACAGCTCAAAAAGCTAGAGGCGGATTCTCCTCCCTTCCAACGCGAAAGGATACTACTTCTCACTTTGCCAATTCAGGACAGACAGAAGTCAAAGACACAAAAAGACGAGACAGTTCCAAAGCAAAGCAACAAGAAACTAGGGAACTCAGGGAAGAGCCGACGACGGAGAAGGAAGCAAAGAAGGAACCATTTCTTCCAGAGGTGTTCCAAGCGCAAGTGCAAATCAAAGAGACCCCCGAAGTGGGGAAGATTGGGGGCATGGGGGAGAAAATGAAGGAAACAAAAAGAACCTTCACAACGAGAAAGAAAAGAATGATCCATAGACCCCAGGCAACAGCTCCACACCTGCTGAAGAGAAAGACACTATTGCTAATGAGAGCCAAAAATCTGCAAGAGGTAAGCAAATCGTCACTTTTATCAATGAATATCTTCTCTCTGAATCTATAGATTGGCTTAGCACTCATGCTCTGATAGGATTTCTTCCAAGGCCCATACCTCCTTTAGCTTTCATTAAGAGTTGGGTGAGAACAAATTGCGTAAGGCAAGGCATCAATGTTACCAATGTTAGGTTTCTAAGGAAAGGTCTCTTTGTCTTCCTCTTTGAGTCTCCTAGCATGGCCTCCACGGCTCTCAACTATGGACTATCAGACACCAACCTCTCTACTTAGAAAAGTGGAAGCAGAACTTCAATCCTGATCTACCTAGGTCCACCATTACCCCTATGTGGGTTGAGCTCCCAGATTTGCCCCTCTCTACAACCAAATTGCCTCTCTGTGCAGTGGGTTTGGAGAGATAGTGGGTGTTGAGAAAAAAAAATATATTAATCCTAGTGATAGTATGTACAAAGAGCAACCCCTTCTATATAAAAATCTCCCAAATTCCTGCTTCCTCTGTGGACTGACAAGTCATGCAGTTAAAAACTACCCACAGAAGCTAAACCTAAGGATCCTCCTGCACCTTAGCTTCCTATAACAAGTCACTAGAAAATGGTTGAGATCCCCCAGTTCACGAGTTGCATGTCCAAGGGGAGTCACCCACTCAACAGTCCATGACTCTTGCCAGTCGACTTTGGTTGCCACTGTTGGTAGGGATGTACTTAGGCTCATCAATCTATGCATGGGTGAGTTATTGCCCCAATTAATGCTTTAGTGAGATGTAGTCGATGTGGTCCATGTAGGCTTGGGACAAAGGTCTCTCAAGTAACATCCGTTCTTCAAAATAGATACTCCATGATTGTCCCTTGTACCACTTTTCAACTCCTCATAAATATCCAATGTTGTGTGGATATGGTGGTCCAATATCAATAATATGTACCCACTAGCGCCCTCCTATCATAGGGAGTTCGCTTGATAACTGGACCATGAAGTCCATAGATAGACGGTGAGAATAGTTGTGCAAAGGTGGGGGGTAAAGAATCGTACCCATAACCTTATCTACGTATTCCATGATTGTCCCTTGTACCACTTTTCAACTCCTCATAGATACTCCATGATTGTCCCTTGTACCACTTTTCAACTCCTCATAAATATCCAATGTTGTGTGGATATGGTGGTCCAATATCAATAATATGTACCCACTAGCATAATATCCCCCACCATTAGATGATCCTAGTGGTCCATGTATAGTCCCACGTCTCCTAGTAGTCCATTAGATTGGTCCTTGAACACCCTATGATTAGAGGGGTCCCCTCCAAAATATCATGATCCCATGATTCTAAAACAAGGGAATATCCATACATACCTAGTTGTCTTTAGGATGCCCTCCTATCATAGGGAGTTCGCTTGATAACTGGACCATGAAGTCCATAGATAGACGGTGAGAATAGTTGTGCAAAGGTGGGGGGTAAAGAATCGTACCCATAACCTTATCTAGGTTCTTTGGGGCCTATAAGCCAAGCATGTCCATTAAAATTCCTCCATCCCCCTCCTTAACAATATCCTTTATGGTCCCATCAATTTCTAGCTCCCACTTGTCATGTTTAGAAATCACTAAAAATTATGTATGTGAAACCACTATCCACTTATTCCCGTTGATTAATAACCTTGGGAAAAAGACATTCCAAATTTGCCAAATCTGATAGTACATATAAAGGACCAAAAAATACAAAGTAAAGGCACCTTTTTCTCCGCCATTCAACAATAATATCCAAGGTCATCACAGTGTTGAACAAGTGCCAGGATACTCTTCTCCCACACCAATGTGGGGCCGTAGCATGAAATTCATGTGGACCCATCATGCCCATCTGGGGTCACAAGGGTCCCCAAGGGGAGGGGGGGTGTGTGTGTGTGTGTGTGTGTTTTTCCTAGGCTGTAATCTATCCTATCTTTAAGTACACTTCCATGCCATTATCATGGCAAAGCACACATGCTCCCATGCTCTCATAAAAGGTCAAATAACTTAAAATATTTCATGAGAAACCAAGTGTTCTAACACATCCTCATGATTTTGTAGTGCATTAGTAAGCAAATCTAACCTACTTTGTTAAGGGGAGACTTCTTCTCATAACATTTTTCAATATCATTCTGAAGCTTCTAAAGCTCACATATTTAAGTATATGTTTATACAGCTTCCGATATAAAACTCTATATTTGAATAAATCCATGCAGGATCATGGAATATGTTCCAAAATTTTAAACAATAACATCAGGGAATTCTCCTATTGGCAAGTCTGACAGTAAATTGAGAACTGCAAGATTTCTTCAAAAAGAACAGCAACAGTGGCCAAAATAATGCCAAAATGCCACGGGTAGTTCCATGATCAATGTATAAAGATCTCTCCTCCTGGTTATTTGCAGGAATTTCCATACATATGCTGAGCAGTATCTTCCATAAATCTAGGGGTAAAGCGCATCAACTCACTTGCATCCATCCATCCACACATGCATATAAGAATATGAAAATCATGTGGGGTGGGACTACAGGCTTCAATGCTAATGCGCAATTGTTATTATCTATGTCCTACCCAAAGAATCATGAGAGCAAACTTCAGTACAAGATTGCTTTCTGTTCATATATCCTTCCTTACATTTCCGTATTAGAACAAGAAGGTCATTTCTTATTAGATATTCTCATGCTGAATAAAGCAGATATATGAAAACGCTTTCTCTATTTTGATGTAGACCAAGAGTTAGCACTGTAAGGGCACAATCCTGGTGCCAGTGCATTGCGCCCCACATACTCGTGTAGAAGAAGGATAGATGTCGTTTGGCTATCGTAGTAAAGAGGGACTATAGGGCATGATAGCTGCAAGATGCACCCGTTTGGGGGCTTGGGGTAAAAATGAAAGAAGTAAGGACGAATCTAGGCTACTCCTTCCTGAGCCCGTGCAGTATTACCCTTAGGGGTGGGTATCACAAATCCACCATTGTTTCTGATCCATCTTGGGGGGCCAAGGAGCATACATTTCACCCATTCGGTCCTCATATAGAGGCATCAATTTTTGAATGAATGACTGGTCTTACGCGGTTGGATATCTCACCTTGTAAGCAGCGATATATTTCCGTTTCACTAAACGGCAATTTGACAGAGAACTGGCTACAAGAAATCGTTAAGCTAAAGCACTTCTATGCTATGGAGCATCTATCTTATAGAGAAGCGCAATCTATTTGCTCGTAATATGCATTTCCTTACGTTCTTGTTTCATTCATTCGAGACGGTGTATTAGTTTAGGGGCGCACCCATCGAATCCCTTCTACTGGGATCGTCCCTTGGAGTAGACTAACTTCCAAGGCGGTTTATATTCAGAGATTCACGTCGTTTCGTAATACATGCAAGGGGACTGCCTCGTTACAGAAGAACTACCAAGACATGTTAACCGACCGACTATTCGAACAAGAACTGGTCTCACGCGTAGAATATACCCGAGAGCTTAGCCTTCTTCCGTCATCTGGTTGCTGGGGTGGGATCTTCTTCTCGGCGCAACCATCATACCCCAAATAGGATAGTCCTTTGGCTAGCTTATGATGCCGTCCTCGAAGAATAACATGCCCACGGGGTCCGTTACTCTTTAGTTTTACGAGAGGGGAGAACTTCGAATATCAAGGGCTTCCGGGTCACTACGGTTGTGCGCATTCGTGAACAGTCGATTCTGTGCATGGCATAACTACCAGACGGGTGTTTGAAAACGAACGTCTCTCCTGCTGTTTTAACTTTATCGAATGGCAAGGTCTCTCAAGTCGTTCTTGGTGTGCGAGGGAATCCAAGGTAAATGCAACATTCAAAAATAGAGGGAAAGGGGGCATTCCCGTTTCATCATGGTTAGCATGACACTAACCTTTCATGTATGTGACACCAAAAATCCTCTAGGATATAATTTAACCATCTCGGCCAAGTATTATCATATGGCTACGTTTAATTAAATGAAGAATGCATCAATAGGGTCATATAATTATGGGAAAATGTGGGTTCCAAACTTGGTATTCTATTGGTAGCACTTATATAATCTATTCGATTCTTTTCTATCACAATTTTTGTGTTTATGCGCGTATCTTAAATCCGCCTTTGCTATCCCTTAGTGG
This sequence comes from Dipteris shenzhenensis, assembly GCF_047967505.1. Lineage (NCBI taxonomy): Eukaryota > Viridiplantae > Streptophyta > Polypodiopsida > Gleicheniales > Dipteridaceae > Dipteris > Dipteris shenzhenensis. The sequence continues at coordinate 3,956,785 of NC_141611.1, read as the reverse complement.
TACATAGTTTTATATCATGTAGGCTCCCCATGGTCTTCTCTCTGTGGATCATTAATACTTAATGGAGCACTCTCCTTGACTTTATCGTGTTAGTTTTGACTGCAATCCTATCATTCATATAGTCAGGGATTTGGCAAATGTATCCAAGGGGTGGAAAAAGAAATGTGTTGTGTGTGTGTAATTACCCCCCAAAAAAAAATGTGTGTGTGTGTGTGTGTGTTTCAATGGGCTCTGTGTGTGTGTGTGTGTGTGTGTGTGTGTGTGTGTGGGGTGTGTGTGTGTGAGTGGTGTGTGTAGGTGCGCTGGCTGTGGTGTGGAGCTGTTGTGGTGTGCACTGCTATGGTGTCGAGACGGTGGTGGTGGTGTGTGTAGTGCCTCTCACAGAGCCTTCGCGACGCAGAACCTTTTGACCTGTCATTGAAAGAATTCCGACAGTGAGGTGCAGGTCCCGGCTGCCCATAGTATTCTTGCAAGTCCCGTGCCCTTCTATCAAGGTCTCATGCCCATCTCTCCTCGCTACAAGTCTCGTGCCCTTCTATCAAGATCCCTTGCCCAGCCGTTCCAGCGTCACCACCCCTAGTTTGATTTCAGCCCAACCAGTCTAGTTCGCATCTCGTCTGGTTACTCCCTCTCTCAATTGGTTTGTGCCTTGACTGTCAATTCCTTGTTTGCTTGCTATCTACCCTGACTATGAATATTCTGCCCGTCTGTTTATTTCACCTTGGCCCTCATCTCCCTCTATTTCATAATTTATTCCCTGACTGCAATTTTAGCGCGCTGAATTTTCTATTGAATCGAATAGCTTCAATATGACAGAAACAAATAAGTGTTATACAAAGAGGGCGCTCTCTCCAGAACCCAAAAGACAGTCAAGGGAGACTCTACCCTTCATAGCCCCTTCATCTGAAGATGCTTCCTATGTGTTTGACATGTTGAATGAGGAATTTCAACAAAGTAGAAGAGAATGGATGTTGCCTGCTTCAGAACTCACTTACAAAATGATGTTGCCTTCTCTTGTGCATCCTCTGAAGAAGCTCTCTCAGACTGCAGTCATCATCTTTTTCCCTGGGAAACTACCTTTGGCTAATGATGTGGGACAATGGGTAAATTCCCTATTAGGTGGCTGCTATGTGGAAGGAGTATATTTTGCATCTCGAGGGTTTTATGAAGTTCATCTCTTAGATGCCTTGACAAAACAAAAGATGCTTGAAATGTCCCCTTTATTTTTTGGCCGTCAAATGGTGCATATCATGCCTTGGTCTCCTTCAGAATTTCATCAAGCACCATTGTCTAGTATGGGTTGAAGTGGTTGATTTTCCAGATTACATGAGGACGGAGCTTCCTGGCTTACATTGGGACAAGTGATCTGTCCCCCTCGTCCCACAGGTAATAAAAATCGCTTTTGCATCTTATGGGATACTGATAGACCAACCCCTCCTTCTATTGCTGTTGAGATTGAGGGTGTTAATTTGGGAAAGAAATATTTCACTTTGAAATGGGAAATTTTTGCTGGAGCTTGTTTTTCTTGTCACAAGTTTGGACACCTAGCTTCTAAGTGTCCCTCTATCCTTCATCCTCCTCCTCCAGCTGCCATTCCCCAGCCATTTAATAAAGGAGGTCATAAGACTTATGTGGAAAAGACAGAAGCCAAAGGGGCAAAGCCATCAGTTCATATAGGGAGTCAAGTTATTTCACCTCAAAACAAGGATAAAGGAAAGGGCAAGCAAGTGGAAAATAATTCATCTTCTCATGAGGGTTGGCAGAATGCAAAGAAGACAGTGCCTCTCAAACAAAGACCTCTCCAATCCCGTAATTGGGATGCTTCTGCTCCTCCTCCTGGCCAACCATCTACCTCTTCTAATAGCCCAATCTCAAAGACATGGGTCAATGCAGTCAAGAAGGGTATTCCGCTTTGTGAAGAAAATGATCTTGTCAGGGAATTGGATTCTGAGGGGGTCAGCAAGACCCTAAGGCAATGGAAGAGGCATGATGCCTCCCTTTCTTTTTTAGGATTACTCATTTCTTGTACATATTTTCATGCGTGCTTCTCTTAAATGTGTTTCTTATAATATACAGGGCCTCTGCAACCCGAATAAATGGAGGCTCCTTTGGCACTATATAAATACAACTCATGCAAATGTTGTGTGTCTGCAAGAGCATAATCAGCAATCTTTTGCTGGCCAACATGGGTTCTTTTCACGATATGATATATTTTATGCAGGCTCTAATCAATTCTCTGGGGTGTGCGTTCTAGCCAAACATGATTTGCAGCCCTGTGTAGCATATAATGATCTTTGTGGCTGATGGATGATTATCCAATTCATGATCAATGGAGAGATTTTTGAAATTGGTTCCTTGTATGCCTCTCTAGTACAGCTCGGATGTCGGATTCCATAAAGCAATATCCTTGGTCCACTAATGCTATACTTTGTGGTGATTTCAATAATTCTCCTCACTGGAAGGATAATACTACTCATAAATCCCATATGCTACCCTCTCAAATTCAGCAATGGGAAGATATGATTTCATCACTTCATATCGCAGATTTATGGACAGCAACTCACCCTTCAGTTTTGGGCTTTACATATCATCATAATGCTTTTACAGAGTATTGGGCAAGGCTTGACAGATTGTATCTTATTCATGCTCAGCAATATGATGATTATACATGTCAAATGTGGACTGACTATTCTCAACAACTGTCTAATCACACTCCTCTTTGGCTAAACTTTTCATCTGGTATGCCTCTGGATGATATGCAGCTCTCTCCAGTCAGACACTTACAGGTCAATCAATTATATCTTTCTCATGAAAAATTCCAGCAAATGATTCGATTGGCTTCCAAGCCATTGTTATCACATGCTTGGGAGGACATTGACTTTGCTTGGAACTCTTTTGTGCATCGCATCCAAAATGTCATTACAGAATATGGAAGATGGTACATGGCAGAAACCAGGCATCATATCCAGTGGGCAAAATCACAAAAGCAGTCCTTGGTACAGATTAGCCATCAAAGGTCCCTTTCTGCTTCTCAACAGAGTTCATTGTCTTTTGCTTCTTCTATAATTGATGCCAATGATAAACGTAAGCTTTCCAAATGGCTGACAAGGGCTAGAGTTAAGCCATTGCTAGATAAGGACTGTTCCTCAAAATCTTTTTTTCGGAATTTACATGCATACAGACAAAGTCAATCTATCATGAGAGTCAAAAAATCAGATGGTATTTGGACCCAAACTTTATCTCAACTAGAAAAACAATGTCTGGATCATTTGCAGCTTCTCTTTTCTCAGCCATCTTCTTCTACTTCTCAAGTTAAATTGGCTCCGAGCAAATTTATTGATCTTGTCTCTCCTATTGTTTCTTTGCCAAAAGCTTCATTGCTGGAAGTGTCTTTTTCATATATTGAATTGGATGATGCTCTCAAACATTTGGGTGAACATAAATCCCCTGGCTAGGATGGTTTGACAGTTGAACGCTGAATTGAAGGGTCCAATCTTGCAGCTCATTAATGTAGCCTCGCAGCAGCAACATCTTCCTTCAGCTTGGAAGCATGGTCTGGTCAAGCTTGTGCCCAAAAAACTCTTATGTGAGACTATGGCTGATTGGAGGCCCATCACTTTGATACCTATTATATATAAACTTATTGCCAAAATGTTTGTTCACCAGGTAAAGGATATTCTTCATGATGGTCTTCATCCCAGGCAATATGGTTTTGTTCCAAGAAGGAATATACATGATAATATCTCCAATACTCTCATTGCAATGGAATATGCTAAATATTCAGCACAAGATGTTTTGGTCATGCAGGTGGATGTGGCAAAGGCATTTGAAACTGTATAGTGGGATTATGTCTCTCAAACCATGTCTAGACTTGGTTTTGGGCCAAAGCTAGTTAATGTCATTTATTGGCTTTACTCAGATTCCACTGCTCAATGCTTTATAGGGAATCATTTGTCTGAGTCTTGGACTTTGGGACGATCAGTTCAACAGGGATGCCCTCTCAGTGCTTTGCTCTATGTTATTGCTTCTCATCCTTTGCTTCTTTATATGGATCATCTGGTAGATATTGGACAGCTTGTGGGGCTTCAGATTCCTGGATCACGGCCTTTCATTTCACAGGCTTATGTAGATGATTCTTTCTTCATGCCAAAGAATTGTCCTCTGAAGCTTCGCTTATTGATGGATACCCTTGCTGATTTTGGATTGGCAGTTGGTCTAAATACTTTTTTGGAGCACTGCCTTGTTGTAAAATGGATGTTTCATAATATAATGTTATTAGTTTCACACAAAAAAAAAGTGTGTGTTTCAATGGGTCTAGGTCTTTTGAGGGTGGTTTCCTCCGCCTGTGTAGCTCTTTTCTTCATTTTAGGGTTCCTGTTTTCTGCTTTCTCGTGCTGCTAGCAGTCGTTCATTTGTCTGGGAGATTTTTTCGCCTAACCTTTGCTTCATTCCGCTTATATACTCCTTCTCTTAGCTTTTGCAGGGCTGCTTTCAATCTCCTTTTCTCACTTCGCTTTGCCCTTTTGTTCTTGCACATAACCTCTGTAAGTGGTCTGGAATTCTCAACACACTTTTCCATACTCGGTTGTTGTCCTTTTCTGCTATCCATATCCAGTTAGGCTTGCAAGTTTTGCATCTCTTTACAGACACTTTAGTACCATCGAGGGGATCATTAGTGCCGTCAGATGCTTACTCCAGATGCTCCGTAACATTTCCTTAATTCTTATCTACATTCTAATTGAAAAATCTCCTTTGTTTTTTGGGAACTAGCTAGTGCATGTGTATCCATGGATACCCACAGAGGATTACCAGAGTCTATTCACCATAAATGCCCTGTGGTGGAGGTGGTAGATTTTACAGGCCAGTCTTGCCTTATGTGGCTGAAGCATTGGGGAAAGTTGTATATCCTCCACACTCTCCTGGAAATGCCAATCAATTCTATGTTCTTTGGGATACTGATAGACCCACATCACCTCCTATTGATTTACAAGTGGAGATGCAGAGTATGCCTTCTCAGTAGATGTTTTTTAAGTAACTTTGCATGTGCATGTTTTGAATGTGGCAAGTTTGGCTATATGCAATCTGAGTGCCCTCAACTTTTATTGAAGCCTCCCTCGGCAGCTACAGCCCCTAATGAATCCTCCTTTCCGAGGCCAGATGTCATGCAACAAACTGGTAGTTCAGGGGCTGTTTCCCCACCTAAGATTAATGATAAGGGTAAATCAAAAAGTTGCTTCTACTCCTCCTAAATCAGGGGATCGAAAAGTTGTGGGAGGGAAAGATTCCTCTTCTAAATGGCAACAGCCCAAGAAAACATCATGGCTAGTAAAAGTTGGACAGAGATTGCTTCTACATCTAAGGATGTTCTTTTGCCTAATGGTTTTGGGGTTGGCAACCTTTGGTCTGCTGTTGTTCATTCTGATCCTTTGTTTTTAGCTCATATGGTTGTTCCTTCACCAGATTATCTGGTCTCTCCTCCTGGTTCAAATCAAGAGCAGGGAAATGCTTATGAGGGGTATGTTGGCTCACCAACACTTGGTGCAGCCATGCAGGTTGAATCCTGAAGTTTGAAGTTGGTTTATCCCATATTGTACATACATATATATATACCACTCAAGTGTTTTTCCTATAATGTTCAAGGCCTCTGTAACATAAATAAATGGAGGCTACTTTGGGATTACATCACTTCTCAGAAGCCACATATTGTCTATGGAGACTTTAACAACTCCCCTGCCACTACTGACTGTACCACTCATTGATCTCATATGCTGAGACGGGAACAAGATGCCTCGTCCCATATGGTTGATTCTTTGCAGCTTCAATGGGGACAGGTCATGCTTGATAATGATGGAGTACACATTTCATCATAATGCACGTACCCAACATTGGGCTCACGTGGACCGGTGGTATATGCTTCATGCAAGGCAGTTTGATAATTTTACCTCTCACATGAATGTGGATTATGCCTTGAGGTTATCTAATCATTTTCCTATCTTCATGACATTGGGATTTGGCTTGCGAGTGAATGATGTGATGCCTTTCAAAACGTTTTTATTGGTGAACAATTTACAGCACTACCCCTTCTCAGTCATGGTTAAGGGTCTCATTGCCAAACTCACCCTGCACTCTCCGGTAGATCTGGAATGGGCATGGAATCAATTTTCTTCCGGAATGCAGATTTTGATTAAAAAGTTTGGTAAGTGTTATCTGGGTGATCTACGGTCTGAAGTGGCTGATGCAAAGCTTCAAATTCAACATTTTACTACTGTGATGCAGCAGCACAGATTGTCTTCCATTGAGCAAGTTGATTTTCATGCTGCTCTTAATTGCTTGGCTCCAAAAGATCAAACGAAATTAAGGAAATGGCAGCTCCGCTCTTGCCAAAAATCCATACAAGATATGGGCTATTCATCTTTAAAAAAAAATAAAAGCCTCCATGCTTCTCGCAAAATGCATTCCCTACATCATGTTTTAAGTCCAGATAGTTCTTGGACAATAAATAATCAGCAGCTTCATGAACTGGTTCAGCATTAGTTTGCGGATTTATTTGCTCCTCCTTTGCCCTTTTCATCTGCTGAGCTTGTTGCTCGAAATGGTTTTCGTCAACATGTCCGTCCAATCCTCTCTTCTGAGGGGACGGATTCATTGGAATTGCTATTCACCGATGTTGAGCTTAAAGGGGCATTGGCTAAATTGGGACATTCTAAACCCCAGTTGGGATGGCCTCATGGTGGAATTCTTTGCTGAATTTTGGGACGAATTGAGTCCTCTTCTTTTACGCATGATCAATGATGCTTGGCTTTCTAGTACTTTGCCCTCTTCTTGGAAGAAAGGTCTGGTATCTGGTTCCCAAGAAGCCCATCTATCGGATTGGAGGCTGATCACCTTGATGCCTATGATTAACAAGCTCATCTCTAAAATGCTAGTGTTACATATCTCGCAAATCTTATATAGAGGCTTGCATCCTGCGCAATATGGATTTGTGCCTTGCAGTCAAATCATGGATAATATCGCAAATACTTATGTTGGTATTGAGTATGCCAAATACACACATCAGGATGTTCTGATCATGTAGATAGATATTGAAAAAGCATTTGATACTATCATATGGGATTTCATTGCATGTCGGATATAAGATGCAAAGAGTGGTTTAATGATTTTTTAACGGTGGCACAACTTCCTACCTTTTTTGATGCTCTCTCTTCTTCATGATCATTAGGGGACACTGTCCGTCAAGGCTATCCACTCAGTTTGCTACGCATCCCCTCCTGATGCATATGGATGATTTGGTCTCTCGCCAGTATTTGCATGGCATTGATATTCCTAGGGCTGCACCTTTTGTCAGCCAGGCCTATGCCGAGGATTCCTTCTTTTTTCTCAAAAACGTTGCCTCAAATGTTCGCCATCTTATACAATCTCTTCACTCATTTGGCCTTGCAACTGGATTGAAAGTGAAATTTGCCAAATCCAAACTCCTTCCTCTCCATGCAAGTGATTGACACCGGATTTTATGGCATGGATTGATTTTTCTTGCTAATCAGATTGTCTGTCATTTGGGCTATCCCATGGTTGGCATATTTCTCTACCACAACAAATATGAGTTTTGCAAAAGTTGTTTCATAAGATAGATTATTGGAAGCTCTTGACATGGCCATTGCATGTTCGCCTTCGAAAAGTGCAATCCATTATAATGGCCTATGTGCAATTTCATTTGCCATTGATTCCTTGGCCTTTTACAAACATTGAGAAATTCGTATCATAAGGCGGTTCGTCGCCTATTGAAGTACAGCTATGTCTGTTCACCCAAGATGCATGGGGGTTTAAATATTTTGAAATATTTACACATGTGATAGCTCGCAAGGCTACTCTTTTGATTACTCTTCTCGAGTAGCATCAATCATGGACACTTATGCTCTCTTCTATGTTTGCTTCTCTTCGTCTTGATTTGGACAATGGATTTAAGCTCTATCAGATGTTATCTTTGGGCATCAACATGGTACTACTCCATTTTCTACTCGCCTGCTTCGAGATTGGCAATTTCTACTGTAACACTTGCATTGGTCAGGCCATCCCTCGGATCTTGGAAATACCCTCCATCTGCAAAGTATTCATTGGAGCTAGGTTTTTGATCCGCCATTGGCTCAACTTCAGCCTAGGGAGGCCTACTTTCTAAACCGACTAGGTATCTTCACACTCAATGATGTGGCGGATGACAATGGGCCTTACTCTTCCTTTTCAACAAGCCAAGACGTGATTTGTGAATGGGTAGTAGCACATGGTGGCATCTGGTTCATTTAAACATTTTGTATGAAATGTGATTTGTCCTGCATCACACGCCTGTCTTGCGTGTTCTCACTACCATGCTACTTCCTTGCTTGTCGATTCCCCGTTTGTTTACTGATCTTTCTCTTCTGGATTGGAGATTTGATCGAGGCCTCTGGGTTATTCTACTTTCTCCCTTGCAAATCTCACTACCAAGAAAGCTTATCTTCTTTTACCAAGGCCCTGGATTCATGAGCGAGGTCTTTCTATCTAGCATCTTGACAAACCACTTGCTTGGTGGGAGGTTTGTGTTGGCCGTATTTGGAACGATAACCTCCCTCTTAGACAACGGTTTTTCTTATGGCGATGTTTGGTTGGTGCTTTGCCAATGGGTTCTTTCTTGGCTGCCAAGCACATTCAGTCTTCACGTTGTCCATCTTGTTCGCATCTGAGAGAGACAATCCTTCATGTACTCTAGACTTGCATGATTGGCCGTGACTTTCTTCCCAAATTGGGGACTTATCTTCGTGCTCATTTTCCTCATATTGCTTTTGGGTGGCAATTTTGGTTGTTTGGGAGATATACCACCACCTCGACTACATTCAATCTTTCAATTGTGTTATTATTAAGCTCTATGGTCATTGTATCATGCCCGCACTTTCGGCTCTATGGACACTCTGCTGTGGATGTTTATCATTTCTTCAATTCCTCCTTGCTTTTGCCTGAAAGATCTTTCAACGGGCCAACTAGAAGTGTTTTTAGTGTTTTTAGTTCTTTTGTACTAGCTGTTCTTTACTGGAGCAGCTCTTATTGCTTTTAGTTGTGAGTATTTTGCTATTAGAAGTAGTTGACCCACTCTGGGACGACTATGAATGCAAATACCTTCTTAATGCGAAATTTCTTTTACCCCAAAAGAAAAATGACGAAAGGGGGAGAGAGAGAGAGAGAGAGAGAGAGAGAGAGAGAGAGAGAGAGATGTATTAACGTCTTTGGGAGGCCTCGCAAGCCTATGAGACAATACCATCGCAAGAATGACTTTTATAAGCCATTGTAAGACCCCTACAAAGTGCAAACTCGAAGAAAACCATAACTCAAAAGTAGTACACGTAGGAAACTCAAAGACTCAAGAAGCATATCCAAAAGCCATGGTGGCTCTCCTATGAGATGCGAGGATATCCTATACCTGAGTCTGTCGATCATCTCACGCAATGTCCAAGGGAGGGAGGGGGGCCGTGGTCTCCAAGACTTTTGTATTCGACGCACAATGTCAAGAGTGACCCCTCAACTCTGGCGCTCACCTCTAAGAAAGGTTGTGAGACACTACATAATTGTTTCTTCATCAATGCCCATGATTCTATGCACTTTGGACTATGTATTGATAGAGCTCCCTCACAAACAAATGTACCTTTTTCACTAACTTCCTCATGTCACACAACCAACCAATACTCACCGCCACCCCAACAAAATACCAACACCGATCCACACCTACAAGACACAACCAATCGCCTTTTTTGCTTGATCCAAGGGTATCGCATTTTACTCTTATTCTTAGCACAAGGAAACACGAGGTTCTCCTTGCTGCACTTGCATTAAGGGTCATTGTGTTTTTTTCTTTTGGGGTAATGACAATAAAAACTCTCTCTCTCTCTCTCTCTCTCTCTCTCTCTCCACACACACATATAGAGAGAGAGATGTAGATGCACACATGCGTGCGTGCGTGCGTGTATTTATTTAATTATCCCCCTTTTAATTATTTCATTTGTTTTTTTCGCACCTCCTTCCTACAAACTTAGATCACTTATTGTGCGTGTGTGTGCCTGCGTGTCTTTATTTATTTAATTATCCCCCTTTTATTTATTCATTTGTTTTTTTCCTGCCTCCTCCCTACAAACTGGGATCACTTACTGCAAAAGAAGAACGCTTGAGTGACCTCCTGTTGATCAGGTGTTGGGAATAGCAGCCTTACCAGTATTAGATTCCTGGATGGGCTGCTCTTTTCCTTACCCTTGTTTGTGTGGTCCATGGCAGAGGCAGAGACAAAGAAGCAGCAGCAGAAGAAAAGCCTTTCGCATCACAGCTCATCATATGCCATAGCCCTCCACAAGAGGGAACCTAAGAATTTAAAATTAAACTGACTGTAGAACGCCCACGACAAACCAACACTTCGATAATGTTTGATGTACTTGCTGATGGTATGCTAAAACCCTTGTCAGAATTTCCTCTTTGGGCTTTCTCAGAATGTACTATCAACACAAAAAGTGTCTAGGCTGTAATTACAGCTGTATTGTTACAGTTGAACAATACAGTTCTTCAATATAAGGTAGATGTACATATTCAAGGCAGGAAGATCTTAACATTTTTAATTCTCAAACCCTCAGTACAAAACTGTCATGATGGCTTGACGAAGACAGATTTCCTAGGAGAGTAAAGATTTGATGTGATACTATAGAACGAACCGCCTGCACATAGTGTTGCCTTGATCAAGACAGTCGCTTGTGTGCATCCACCAAAAGTACTTGATGTGGGGCATTTGGTCGCCTGGGACAGATGAGCGATGCATCTTGAAACATTCGTATGGCCAAGTCACAGAGGAAACCTGAAAGTCGACTTTGCATCAGCACATAGATGTTTGTTCTGCACAACCACCACTCTAATGTGTGTCATCCCCTGCAATGCTGAACTGCACTGCAGAGTCTCATTGCTGCCTCCGAGATCGCTGTCGACCTCTTCTTTGGGGAGGCATATCCACATTGGGTTCTGACGCGGGTGGATGCTCTGTTACATCCATCACCTCATAATCTGCATCCTCTTCATTCGCAAAATATCGTCGTTGGCGCGGACCTTGCTGCTGTTGTGAGTAACGTGGCGGTGATGGAGGCTGTGGCTGGAACCCTGTAGGCAGCACTGGCGCAGATGGTTGGTAGGCTTGATTTGTTGACAATGGAGGTTGTTGGGGCTGGTACCCTGGAGGTTGTTGGGGCTGGTACCCTGATGGTGGCTGCTGGTAGCCAGGGGGAATTGGAGGTGGCTGAAATTGAGTAATATTCTGATAGCAAAGTAACAACCACCAATGAATTGCGTCATATTCTCTCTCTCTCTCTCTCTCTCTCTCTCTCTCTCTCTCACACACACACACACACAGACAGATATAACACCAACTCCGCAACCAAATATGCTTTTACCCCTCTTTCAAACAAAAGAATTAACAAGATCAACTTTTTCCCATGAGAAGAACTGATGTATTCACTATGCAGCATACAGATACTTGTATCGTAATGAGCAGCTCTGATTCATCTACCATATGGCCTCAGCTCTTGTTGCAGCTCACAATAGTATTCGTTCCATTGAACATCTTGGAGCAACCAAATAATCTTTAACTCTTGAGAACCCAAACATAGTCCACCCCTCACTGCATTGTTGTGTGTACATCAGTCTCCCTTGACATTTGAAAGGCAGAGGAAAAGTTGGGAGGGCTTGAAACATTGTATAATTATGTGGAAGCACTTGTGGGAGTGGTCCATGTAGGGTGTGGTAGGGCATGGTGGGAGAATAGATGGGAATGATTGCTTCATGGCATAACACTCTTAATGGGTAATCTGTGAAGCGAAGGCTATTAATAAACCCCCTGGTCTTCCACCATTTAGTTGGTATGTGTACCCTCAGATCTGGGCCATCATTGTAAGATTTGTCAGGGTACAGTGCCATAAATGGTGATGCTATCTCAACTTTGTCTTAGTCAGAGGTATCTAGAAACAAGTAATAGGCTGCAAAAATAGACATCTGTGGGCGAGGGTCCCTAATGCAGATCTGCATGTGTGCATGTGTGCATGCTTGTCTTGACCTACGATTGCAATCATGTACAGAGGTGTGAACCAAATAGCAACTTCCCAAAATGTGCAAGCCTCCTCTTGGTATGTGGACTGCCATGTATATTTATCAGTAGACCGTTTCTGGGCTCTAATGTGTCTCAACATAAACGATGACGAGTAGTGAGAAGCACAATGTCCCAAAACACTTCTAGCATGCAATAGACAGAGTACGCTTCTCCTGTGTGGAGGCTTCTGTTACTTTCTGAGTGCCTTTGTTTGAGTGTGTGAGGGATCGTCATGATATAGACAGTATGGCCTTGCATGGCTGCCCTTTTTTTAAGCACAGCTTGAGCTGAGTCTGCTTGTCGTACTAAGCAAAATCTTCAGAAAAAAAGAATACCTTTTTTTTTGGGGGGGGGGGGGGGGGGATCCAGCTATTTGGTTGTGGGCCTAGTGTGTGTGATTCGGGAAGGTTTCGTTTCGCTCCATAGTGAATTCAATCATGGGCATAGGATAGTTCGATTGTGAAGGCATTGCACCCTTGATTCGTTCACAGGTAATTGTTGTTGGGTTTCAGGGGTCCTTGCTGAAATTTGCACAAAGGCGATGAAGGTGGTAAAAGAGTGGATTTGCAATCTGGTAGATCTTTTTCATTTAGCATGGCCCGAGATACCTCTCCAATATGCCTGTTTTTCCATTCTGCAATTCCATTTGCATTTTTACAATGAGGTGGTAAGGAGTCAGTGCGTGGGCGTAGGCCTCTCCTAGGAAATAGCTGTGCTCCATAAAAATAGAGCAATCAACCCCTCTTGGTACCTGCACAATTACTTCAAGGTACTCAACCATAGCACTGGTTAATTGTTAGCCCTTGCATGTAAAATAAAATCTTAGACTAGTCCTAGTCTTGTGGTCGCCCCCACCATGCAATTTAATGCACACGTTTTAATTCACTGGCTGATCAGGGACAACCCTCTTTGACCATGATTAAAGGGCTTTGACCAATAATCAAGGCTCCTCTCTCCGAACGAGGCCGGATTATCTTGGATTAAAAAGGTCAACCCTCCTTGGTCAAGCCACGCCTCCTTGACCGAAGCCATGCCTCATTGACCGAAGTCAATGCTTTGACAAAATAAAAGAACTCTTTGACCATAGAAAATAAAAGGTCAACTTTATATTTACTTGGAGTATTTACAACTCGGTGACATCCCCTCGGCTTCTAATCAGTTGACCTCAACTGAAAAGCCTCTTTGTAAATATCCAAAACTTGTGGATAGTCAAACAGCATGTCTTCATTCATCCACTTGGCATTTTAGTGCCGAATAATTCTTGAACTTGACAAGATACCCATAAATTACCTTGCTTTGGGGGCCCTTGCGCACCGTACAATATACAATCTGCTCTATCTTGAGGATCTCCTCCAACTCATCCACTTTTAGCAGATCTTCCGATATAATTCTTGTAGGCTCCGGCCCTTGATCTCTCCATTATTGACCTGAGGTGTCACCAAGTTTACCATAGTCAAAAAATCTTATTTGACCATAGTCAAAAAATCTTCATTTATTTTAATTATGATCAAATAGTTCTTTTAATTGATCAAAGCATTGACTTTCCTCAAAGACACTTGACTCATCGAGTATGCCTGACTTTAGTCGACAGACTTGGTTTAGGCCATGAGGGTTGACTACAATCAACCAAAGTTTTTGTGCTGACTATAGTTAGAGAGATATGACTAGGGTTAAGTATTTTGACCTTGGTAAAGGTACTTAACCATGGTCGATCAACCAAAATACTTTTATTTTAGTGTGCACTGGTTTGCTTGGTGGGGACGTCCACAAAGACTAGGACTAGTCTAGAAATTTATATTTGCATGCACGAGCTAATAATTAATGGGTGCTATGGTTATGTGCTACAATTAATTGTTGCAAGTACAAGAGTTGTGTTGCTCTACTTGTAAGGGGCTAAGACTGCTTGCAAAGAGAAGTCTACATTAGCATGTGACCAAGGGCTTGGAAGGCTCTACAACTGCCAATTCATTTGCATGTAACTAGTGGATTGTTAGGCATTCGACATGTGGCAATTACCCCATTGGGACTTCCATCTCTTTTGTAATCGGACTTTGGAACATATATGATCAGCCTTAGTATTCTGAATTTTCATTCTGAAATAGAGATACCTACAGGGGGTTCCAGCCCATGTTGGTTTTGGGCCCTTGTATTGTGCAAGGAGAAAGAAAAAAAGAAAGAAAGAGAGAAATTTTATTAGAGTCTTCAAAAGACCGATGGGTCTATGAGACTGAAAGAAAACCTGATACAAATCACAGTAAGGGTGGAGCTACTGAAACGAGCATCATCACCCGTGCTGAATCCTAAGTCTGATCATACATAATCAAATACATCTGGATGTAACAATGAAAAGAAAAGGACTAGAGCAGAGCGGAATTCTCCATATGTCATGTCGCCCCGGCTGGTGCATAGCCGATGATGGGACGCTGGTGCCCGTCAAGGGATGCCGTGCGTCTCGGTCTCCTGGACGAGGCTCAACGCAAGACCAAAGCCACCGTGACTCCCGTGGGACGTATTCCGAGTCTAAACAATGACGGGAGGTCTCCCAGAGGATCTGTGTCTCCCCTCAATGTCTCGTGTGTCGTGCTGCGGTCGTCGGGTCGAGATCTTTGTCACGTCTGCGACTAGAGACTGGACGATCAATGTCACTCAATGGGAAGAACTTTGTGATCCTGCTCTGAGAGGTGTCTGATGATGTGGCCAAGCCCTGTCGCTTGAGTAAGTACTCTCTGTGTCGGACCCCCTCGTGAATGAAGGCCGCGAGGCATCTCTGATCTAGGTAGGTGAGGAATCTGAAAAGAAGCTCGGAGCCGTCTCTGAAGAGGCAATGGAAGCGACCTCGGATCTCGTAGTACACTGGGCACCTGAAAATAAAATGCTCCTCCGATTCAACCTCCTGACAATCGCACAATATGCATAAGCGATGCTCCCCAGAAATCCCCTCTGCTCTGCCACTCTCTATGCATAGGCGGTGTGATGATACCCAAAACTGTCCGATGGAGATCCGTAGTGAGTGAGGCATATGAAGCTCAGTGTACCCTGATGGTGTGATGAATCCATCCTACGAAATACGAAGACAGTAATCTCTGTAGAAACTCAGCTTCACTGGAAGCTCCCTCGGCTCCAACCAAGTCCTAAAGGTGTGTAGTTGCAGGAGATCCTCTTGAATGACCTGGTTGGTGTGTGGTGATACCCGAAACTGTCCGATGGAGATCCATAGTAAGTGAGGCATATGAAGCTCAGTGTACCCCGGTGGTGTGATGAATCCCTCCTCCGAAATATGAAGACAGTAATCTCTGTAGAAACTAAGCTTCACTAGAAGCTCCCTCGGCTCCAACCAGGTCCTAAAGGTGTGTAGCGCTAGCCATTACATCAGTTTAAGACTGAGGGTCTTTAGATTTTGTCTTAAATTCTCTAATCACTGCAAGACCGTCACGATATACTGCCCATTTTCCTGTTTCCTTGACTGCCCGAACCTTAGCAAGCTCGGTAGCTTTGTTCTTCAGTTGGGTTCTTGTAAGCTCCTCAGCAATCCATATCTTTGTCCCCTTCAGCTTATAGGATTGTCGTAGAATCCTCTTCCTGAGTGTCTTCGAGTTGAAGGTGATGACAACGTGTCCATTCCTGGGCGATAAATAAACTGGGGAAGACTCCTCTTCATCATCATTCTTGTCATCAGTTGGGCTTGCTGACCAATCAATAGCCGGGACTGCTGCCTTGATTCTCTCGATTGCCTCCTCGAAAGTGTCATCCTCATGCTGCCAATCGGGTATTCCCCCTATTCGAATCTTCATAGCATTCTCTTTCCGAAGGTGATGTTCTTGGATCTCTGTTTGGATGTCAACCTTGGGTTCAGCTGTCACTTTCACCTGGATAAGCTCTCTAACCGTGGAAATCAGCTGTGATGTTGGGGGCTCAGCTTTACATGTTTGTACCGCTGCTGCAATAATCTCCTGCTTCCCTGGGCCTTCCAAAGCTGCAATACGAGCTAGGGCTTGGGTGAGCTGGGACCTCAGGTCTCGCACTTCTTGCTGGAGATGGTAAATCTGCTCTTGCGGCTTGGTCGACGTCGGGGGAGGTTGAATCTTATACCTAGAGTAAGTCCTGTCAAAGGGAGCAGGGGTTGTGGCTACCATGGCGGAGTAAAGCTTGGGGGGATGAGGGGAGGATGGGCTGGCCATATCGACTATCCCCCTTTTGGCTGGACTAACCCCTTGGCTGGGCCTGGGGTACAGCCCAGCCAAGAGTGGGGAGAGGAAGTGGGGAAGTGAAGAGCGGCGGGATGGGCAACGACTAGCTGAGCGACGAGGGGAGTGACGGGGCTGAGCGACGGAGGCTGAGCGACGAGGGGAGCGATGGGGGGGAGCGACGAGGGACGGACGGGGGGAGTGACGGACGGGCTGAGCGACGAGGGGAGTGACGGGGGGAGTGACGGACGAGGGGGGGGGGGGGGGGGGGAGAGAGAGAGAGAGAGAGAGAGAGATTTCACTTTCATGAAGGCAAAGCAAAAAGAATCGACGACTAGTGTTTCGAAAGGAATTTGTATGTTGCTTTGCATTGTCTAATGCTAAAATTTGCATTGTCTAACTGTCGATTGCATTGGGAATTGCACAC
The DNA here is from genome assembly GCF_047967505.1 of Dipteris shenzhenensis. NCBI lineage: Eukaryota > Viridiplantae > Streptophyta > Polypodiopsida > Gleicheniales > Dipteridaceae > Dipteris > Dipteris shenzhenensis. Next base: position 3,940,038 of record NC_141611.1, on the reverse strand, counting down.
TGAAAACATCTCAAGTTTGATGGCCTCAAGTAGGGCCTTATATGAATGCAAGGAATCTGCCAGCATCTCATCAAAAGTGGCTTGCTGCCCACCACTAACCCCCTACTGCGTAGTAGCTGCTGCCATCTGATGCACTGGCTGAATTTGGCTGTTTGTTCTCACTGGCGGAGCGATAGGTGCATGAACCCCTGGCTGGGTCTCTCTGCCAAATGCATCTCTCCGAAATGATGGCATGCCAAAGGGCTGAGAAGAGGACTGACCTCTCTCCCACGGGTGTGGGCTGCCATGTAAACCAAAACCAGCTCCAGGCATCCTCAATGGTGATGTGAAAGGGGCACTAGCCGGATGCATACGAACACGTTGACCCAAAAGAGACGGCTCGGCCTGCATGGACGCAAAAAACTGTAAGCCAAAAGATGGCCTGACATCCTCCAAGAAGGTGCTCTACGGCACAGAGAATGCATCATCCAAGTCCAAATAATCCCCATGCTGAGGTACATGCAACGGTCCAAAAGACTGATGCTCATAGGCACGGCGAGCATCTGCCATAAAACCCTTGCATGGAGCAAACAAAACATCCTGACTGTCTGAGTGGTCCCCGTGCTGGGGTGCGGGCTGCTTACCCTTGTCTTGCATAGCCTGGCCGATCTACTGCTCCAGCTGATGTCCCATCTGGGCAAGAGCCATATCTTCCATAGCCATGGCCGTGGTAAGCTACCGACTAAACTCTTGTCCCATCTGGCGGAAAGCACCTTGGGGCATAGAAGCAAGGGTATCCAAAAACTGTCTGCGCGGCCTGCGCTTCTCGAGATGCAGGACAGAGAGGTTGACTTGTAGGGATCTCTATACCACCAGTGGATGCAACCACTGTGGAAGGCAATTGCCCATGCTGAGCAGCCTCATCACTATCATGCAATGTATCCCGAGGGAATACGGATCCCTTGTTTCTTCTCCAAAAGAAAGGGAAAACTAACACATAATATATTAGAAGACACTTGCACCATTGAAAAACTTGTCCAACCTCCTATCTCAAAACAGAAAATTGCAATATCTCATGATATCCTAAAATCTAACAATCTCCACTCTCACAATTTTCGTGTCTTCCAACAAATTCTCACTTTTAGGAAGCTATTTTGGGCACCATTAATCTTCTATAAAAGAGTGTCTTGATATTGTTGAATGGTAAGCTTGACCACAATACTATGTGTCAAAAAAGAAATGGAATCGCAAAGGAGAAAATCAGAAACTCTTACTTTCCTACTTTAGAGTAAACCAGTCATCCAAAATCCCTCACAAATGTAGGCCATCCTCTGGTGGTTCTAGTGATGCCCTATAGGCCATGGTATGTGCCTTGTAGGCATAAATAAAGACACTTATAGTGTTAGTGTCTTTTAGGCCACATAGGACACTTAGTCCTATGTGACACCTAGGACACTTAGTCCTAGGTCTAGGTACTTGTACCTTGTACTCATTTGTTTTTGGTTTATCCAAGATTTGACGTGACGGCTAACTCATCACTTCTTTAGCTACCTGCACTCTCTCTCTCCTATCAAATCCTACAGTGGTATCAGAGCCACGTTTAGATTTGCACCCACTCCTTCATCCGTACAGTCATACGGTACAGCTCCATACATGTTTTCGACTGGACTACATACGTCCCTTGTACCTACGTCGTACAACCGTACGATTTCGTATTGCTCCGCTTCGTGCTTCTCCGTACTATGTACATGCACCGTACAGCCGTTGTACTCACTCGTAGTACATGCTACAACCGTACGCTCTTCTTCGTGCCAGTGATTTCGTACACCATACGTCCGTACATCGTACCTACGCTGTATACCGTACATTGGATCTGCTTCGTACAACCGTACACAGCAGCTGTCCATACAACATACCTGTTCTGTACGTCACCGTACAGTGTTCCGTATTGCTTTTCGTACCTTCGTCGTACATTCCGTACAACTGTACCTGCACTCCGTACAGGCACAGTACATGTTCAATACCTGCTTCCGTACAGGCATCGTACCTTTTTTGGTATTGTACTTCCGTACATTCACTATACAGTGCTCCGTACAGCGTGTCAGAATCCATACTAGCTAGCATTGGCCGTGAATACGAACATTGGCAGTTCTTGGGGCTTCCAGTTCTTTCCACCTTCTTTGGTTGCAATTTCTTGCAAGAACATTGGGGCTTTGGAGTTTGGTCTGCAATCTCTTGTTTGTTTGGAGTACATTGGGTCAGATTGCAAGACATTGAGACACTTTTGCAGGACATTGAGTCATAGTTACGGGAAACGCGCGTTTCAAGAGAAAAAATAGGCGAAACAACGTTTCGGGGTTGATCTAGAACAGAAACGATGTTTCTGTGGGAAACGTTTCCCCCTGGGGGAAAAGGCATGTTTCCCCGTTTCACCCGGAGGGGAAACGTTTCCCCGGAGAGGAAACGCGCCGTTTCTGCCTGCAAACCCTGACAAAACAAAAAAATTCCTGCGCAGCCCGTCACTTTTGTTGCCGCCTGTTCGCCGCTCCCTCCTTGCTTGCTGTTGCCCGTTTTGTGTCCTCCCCAGTGCCCAAGGCTCAAGCCTCAAGCCTCAAGCCGTGTCCTCCCGAGTGCCCAAGGCTCAAGCCTCAAGTGCCCTCAGCCTTCAGCCCTCTCTTCACTCTTGTCCTCCACGGTGCGCAGACCCAAAGGCCCCTTCGATCGCGTGTGAAGGTAAGCTCTCATTTCTGAATTTATTTTTATTCTTGACTCTTGAGTCTTGACCCATCCTACCCTCCTCTTTCAAGTTCCAATTTTCAGATTTGAATTGCATGTTTGTGCTGTAGCCTCCGTAACTTGCACGCTTGCCTTGTTCTCGCCATGGCTGAGAGAGGCACCGTGAGCGAAGTCACGCAGTCGGATTATTGGTGGCAACAAGTTGAACTTGAGGGCAAGTACGATACCAAAAAAGGAGGAGCTCGTAAGTGGAGATGCAGGTTTTATGGATTGCATATACACATGTGGATTGAGACAGGAGTATACACATGACAAGTATATTGGTTTTCATAGACCAGATGGGACCAATGGTACTGATGACGATGATGATGATGATTCCATGCCAGAGGAGGAGGTTGAGGTTGAAGAGGAGGATCCCATAGATCCGCCAGATGTTGATGTATAGGTCTTATGGGCCAAAAAGTGTAGGCTTAGGGTCTACACTTTTTGGGCTTTTTACCTTTGTAGTATGTACTCTTTCATTTTTGTCCTGGAGGCTGAGATGGAACTTGGAATTTTGCAATGCCATTTTGTTACTCTTGAGTCATTATGCAAATTGTAAATGCATGACACATGTGGTGTATATACTATAGTTTATAATGTATTGGAATTTGGCATTGATGATTGATCATTGGTTGAACTTTAATGTTGTCTTTCTTCATGTATTCTCAAATGTGAGTACTAAATGGTGGCTCCTTTTCCCTCTCGTAAAAGCCCCTTGCTGACGTGGCGTTTCCCCGTTTCAGCCCTTTCAAACAATCCCGAAACGTTTTCGTTTCCCCCCTTGCCGTTGCTGTTGCCGTTTCCGTTTCCATTTCCCGTAACTATGCATTGAGTCAGATTTGCATACATTGGGTCACATTTGCAAAAATTTCAGCAAAAATTGGGGCTTTTATGCATTTGCCCTCAATAAATTTGGGGCTTTTGCCTGTTGCTGCTCTTCCTACTCAAGAACAGTCAAGATGGGATGCAAGAGATGCAAATGCACATTCATGCATTGCTTTATCATGCAAGAGAATCATTATTCCACACATCCGGTCTTGCAGGACAGCAAAGGATGCTTGGGATAAATTGGTTTCTCTCTATCAGATTCGCAATGAAGCTCGTGTTGCATATTTGAGAAGGCAATTACAGGAAGTCAATATGAATGAAGGTGAGTCTATGGATGCATACCTGACAAAGGTCAAGGACCTCATGGAACAACTTGCCAACATTGATGAGGTGGTGCCAAATTCACAACTTGTCAGTACCACATTGAATGGACTACCAGATACATATCAAGGGTTTGCTACAACCCTTCGATTAGTGGCCATGGGTAATTCAGACCACTATTCTTTTGATCAGCTAGTTACTTTGCTTTTGCAGGAAGAGCAAAGTAGAGCTAATAGACAAGCCATTATTCCTGATCATGCATTTGCTTCACAGCAGACAGGAAGAGGCAACGCTTCCAAGCCTATGGGCAAGCCAAAATCTGCGCATAGCAGCTGCAATTCCTCCCATGCATCTAAAAATACAGCAGATAAGTCAAAGAAGAAAAGATGCAACTATTGTCGCAAGCCTGGACATGACATTTCAGAATGCAGGCAGCGCATTGCTTCGAAGAAAAAGAAAGCAGGATTGACAATTAATGCCTCACATGCTATTGAATCCCATGAGCCAGCAGATGCTTCACATGCACATGCTCTTCAGGATGATTGGGCATGGGCTGTCCATTGCTCATTTGATCCCTCCAAAGCTGATGCATTCTTTACTGCTAATGATGCTCAGTCCTGGTACTTTGATAGTGGTGCTTCCAAGCATGTCACATCTTGCAAACAGTTGTTTCATTCTTTAGATGATGCACCTCGAGGAGGGACTATTACATGTGCTAATAATGCTTCATATGCTGTAAAAGGAGTTGGAGATGTGCAGCTCACATCCATTTCAAGCCATCCTGTCACTCTGACAAATGTTCTTTTTGTGCTTGGAATTAAAGTCAACTTGACTTCAATTTCAGCAATTGCTACTTCAGGTTTCAAAGTGATTTTTTATGGCTACAAAGGCCTAGTTTATGATCTTCGTGATGACAATGCCATAGTTCTCACTGGCACTTTACAAAAAGGGCTTTATCACCTTGATCATCATTCAGCTGCACTTTCTATTGAAGCATTGGCTATTTCAGATTCATAGCTTGCTGAAACTCATCTTTGGCATGAGAGAATGGGCCATCTCAATTATAGAGCTCTTGCAAAGCTACATTCACAGCAAATGGCAAATGATGTACCTCAGACTCACAAACTTTCCAAACATGTGTGTGAGGGTTGTCTTTTGGGTAAGATGCATCGATTTCCTTTTCAAAAGAATTGTCCAAAACTCTCACAAAGGAAATTGCAGCTAGTACACAGTGATGTCTGTGGCCCAATGAGGACAAATGCCATTGGGGGGTATAAGTATTTCATGACTCTGAGAATGAATCAGGATGCAAGCTTGTCACCCTCAACACAGATAAGGGGGGAGAGTATATGTCAAAGGAGTTTGATGCATTTCTGTCTTCACGAGGCATTATTCACTCATGCACTACTCCTTACACTCCTCAGCAGAATCCTGTTTCTGATAGGAAAAACAGGTCCACAATGGAGATGGCCAGATGCATGCTTAAGACCAGGCATTGAAGACTGTTACACCTTATGAAGCATGGAAAGGCAGGAAGCCTTCACTTTCACACATGAGAGTTTTTGGGTCTCTTGCATATGTTCATGTACCATCTCAGCTGAGACATAAGCTTGATGACAAGGCAATCAAATGCATATTTATTGGTTACAGCCAAGAGAGCAGAGGGTATCGGTTATATCAACCAAATACTGGGAAGATTATTGTCAGTAGAGACGTAATCTTTGCTGAACATTCAGCTTCTCCTCTTGTGGACTGCAAAGCAAAGCCAGATGTTGACATGTTTGATGCCTTTGAATCTTGGTTACCTCTGCCATCATCAGAAGAGGATTTTGACCAGCAACATGAGCCTCCTGCAAGCCCTCCACTAAGCAATAATCAGCCACAACCTCATGCTGATTTGCAAGTTTCTCTTCCGGCACAAAATGATCCCACTATTCATGATGCAGTCATTGAAGAAAGAGCTGTCAATAGACAACAAAGGCAAGTTCCCAGATGGCTTCTTGATACGTTGAGGGACAGCAAACAAGATCAGCCTTTTGCTGCCCAGATAAGATCAGGGAATAGACAGCATGGTCAGTTTCTTGAGTTTGCACTCCTTGCTACAGCTTGCAATGAAGAGCCTCTGTGCCATAAAGATGCTTTTGACAGCAAAGAGTGGATGGATGCAATGAGAGCTGAGTTAGAATCTATTGCCAAAAAAAACACATGGGAATTAGTAGATCTCCTTCCCGGCAAGCATGCCATTGGAACGCGGTGGGTCTACAAATTAAAAAAGAAAATCTGATGGCAGCATAGATCGATACAAAGCCCGTCTTGTTGCAAAAGGGTATGCCCAACAACAAGGCATTGACTTTGAGGAGATATTTGCTCCCACATCCAGGATTACTACCATTAGATGTGTCATTGCCATTGCAGCCCATCATCATTGGCAAGTGCACCAGCTTGACATCAAAACTGCTTTTCTTCATGGGGATCTGCAGGAAGAAGTCTATGTCACACAACCTCCTGGCTTTGAGGTTGTTAATTCTGAAAATAAGGTATGCCGGCTTAGAAAAGCCCTTTGTGGTTTGAAGCAAGCACCCAGGGCATGGTATGCCAAAATTCATGCACACTTACTATCCCTTGGTTTTCAGAATAGTCCCACAAAACCCACTCTTTATGTCCGTGGGAGTGGATCTGATTTTTTAGTGCTAATTTTATATGTGGATGATATGCTCATCACGGGCCCAGATACTCAGCAAATTGCAGCTTTCAAGGCTGATTTGCAGCAGATTTTTGACATGTGAGACATGGGACGGCTCCATTATTATTTGAGCATTCAGTTTGCTCATGTTGAGGGGGGTGGTATCATGATGTCTCAGTCCAAGTATATTAAACAGCTCCTTGATCGTTTTCAGTTTGAGGATTGCAAGCCAATCTCTACTCCAGTGGACCTTGGCTTCAAATTCTCAACTCATGATGGGAGCCCACCATGCGATATCACTCTTTATCAGCAGGCTGTTAGATGCCTTATTTATTTATGTCACACCAGACCTGACTTGCAGTATGCAGTATCTCAGCTCAGCAGATTCATGCACACAGCATTGGCAAGCAGTGAAGAGAGTCTTCAGATATCTCAAAGGCACTCAGGATTTAGCCCTCTTCTATGGTGATCAGGGGTATGGTGATCAGGGTTCACTTACCATGCATGCTTACACGGATAGTGACTGGGCAGGATGTTCCGACACCAGAGTGTCACATACTGGCAATTGTTTTTTGCTTGGCAATTCATGTATCTCTTGGCTCAGCAAGAAGCAACCAACAGTTGCCACATCTAGCTGTGAGGCTGAGTACAAGGCAGCTTTCACCGCTACAGTAGAGTGTATTTGGCTTCGACAGTTACTTACAGATCTTGGTATTCGCCAGACATCCTCCACTACTGTCTACACTGACAGCCAGAGTGCTTTGGCCATTGTTTCATGCGCGTACCAAGCATATTGAAGTTCACTATCATTATGTTCGGGAGCGGTTGTCAGCAGGAGACATAGAGTTGTCCTATCTTCCCACAGAGGACAACATAGCAGATATGTTTACAAAGGCGCTTTCTCGTCCCAAGTTCGAAGTCTTTCGACAGGCTTTACACTTGGTTCCCTTTGTTACATGATCTGACATCCCTTGTACATTCATAGGTGGCTATATCTTTTTGGATGAACATGTGCCACCATGACTAGAAAATACTAGGTATTCTGAGACGTTTCCAGAGTACTTCAGCCCATCCCATGGAGGGGGGTTTGTAGGCCATCCTCTGGTGGTTCTAGTGATGCCCTATAGGCCATGGTATGTGCCTTGTAGGCATAAATAAAGACACTTATAGTGTTAGTGTCTTTTAGGCCACATAGGACACTTAGTCCTATGTGACACCTAGGACACTTAGTCCTAGGTCTAGGTACTTGTACCTTGTACTCATTTGTTTTTGGTTTATCCAAGATTTGACGTGACGGCTAACTCATCGCTTCATTAGCTACCTGCACTCTCTCTCTCCTATCAAATCCTACAACAAAGAAGGGAGCTAACAGTAGTTTTCTAGCTGAATATTTAAAGAGGTGATTCTATGTCATCACGACTAAAACATTAAATCAATTTACTAGGAACAGTTTCAAGATATCAACAGAAAAACAACAAGTAGCTTACCGGGCCTTGTTGAGGCCTTGAAGAAGGTGACTGCGATGCTACGTACTGGAGTAATTCCATGAATCGAGATTGGGCATATGCCGAACCCCTCTGCCAATAATGAAATGCCAGAACGCCTGCTCTTGTTCTCAGCTCATTCAAATGCCGATCAATTTGCAGCTCATGACTCGCCACAAATGGCTTTAAAAATGTTGTATAAACATAAGTGGTTCCCTGAGTAAGTATCAAAAACAATATGTCTTAGCAACAGTAAACAAAGCAAGCAAAACCAGATGCATGAGCATGTAATCCTGCAGCTCAAACTGTTAGAGAACACAACAGAAGGTATGCACAGTTATGGAGTGGTATATTCAAATCCAAACCTATGTGTACTATGCATATATGTGCAGTAAGTAAATGGACAATGCACAATAGAGAGATTTAGAACCAGCAAGATATATATTCCGTCCAATGTGGAAACAATACGAAAGCTATGTTCAGTGTGCCACCCTCTATGTGTACTATGCATATATGTGCAGTAAGTAAATGGACAATGCACAATAGAGAGATTTAGAACCAGCAAGATATATATTCCGTCCAATGTGGAAACAATACAAAAGCTATGTTCAGTGTGCCACCCTCTATCAGCCAAGTGCTGACTAGATGTGTCCAACCCGAAAACACAAAAGTCTGTTCTCCTACCTCCATGGCACTTCCAAAATACTTGGCCTGTGGTGCTCTCCTAGAGCTTGAGTTGGCCTCATAAGTGTGCCCGCAGCCCCGCAGCAACCACAACTTCCGACTGATTCTCCTGGACAGCCTCTCGTAAGGCCAGTGCTTGCTACGGAACCTTGACCTCCCTGCTGCTTTGAATGCAGCCCAATTTGAGGCACAAACTTCCTCCATGATCCCGTCTTCCTTGCTGCTCGAGGACAGCAAATGGTGAAGACTCTTGAGCTCCTTGATCCCTGCAGTCAGCCACCTCCCTTGCTGCACCAGAACACCCCTAGATTGGACCTTGAGGCAGGCTGGACTGCTCCACAATTTGCTCTTCAAATGGATGACTAACGAGCCGTGAAGGGATCCCTTTTATAGGCTGATGTTCAGCCCAAAACAGTGGACTGAAACAGCCGAGTGTTTCAGTCTGTACACCCAACCTAGTCTGCTGCATTTGCAAACCCCACCTGGCGACATCCCACGTGACAGCCTGCCACTGGACCAGGGCCTTACCTGCATAGATTCTGTCTGTTTCTAGGCCCTCTGCCTCCTTGCCAAGCCAATCGAAGAGTGTGGTGAAGTCAGAGTGTTTGGAATCGCTTTTTGGCACCCCAACCATGTTCCTAATTGAATCGATGAGAATTCTGACTATCGATACATCTCTCCGCACCGGATATGGACGAACTGTCTCACGACGTTCTGTATCCAGCCGGGTTTGGAATCTCCCAGCCTAGCCGCGATTAGCCCGGCAGCTTATCTATGCGGTGATGAGTTGGTCATTGATGGGGATGACTAAAAGAAGAAGGTATCTTCCAGAACTTCACTCCTGACAGTCTCCTATGTGCTCCAGCTTCCCCGCCTGTCTTCTGGACCTGAATCTGCCTGCAAGCACGGTGGCATACCTCCGTACAGCCACCACTAGCAATTCGTACAACACACATCTATATTCTGTAAAGCTTCTGCTTGATCCCAGGTGGCTGCTGACGACCTGTTCCAGACCAGTAAACTTGCTCCAGACTGCACCATACTGGTCCTGCATGACACATGGCTCTTCCATATAGGTTCAATCCTTCAGGAAAGCTCCAACCAGCCAGGTACGCTTCTGGATGTGCTGCCTACATGGCAGCGCATGTGCTGCCCATATGGCAGGCAAGTTTCCTTTGTTTTCTTTGTATGCTTGCTGCCCACATGGTAGGCCATGTGCTGCCCACGTGGCAGCCTGGGTTTCTCAGTAAGTTCTGCCCATGTGGCAGTCTTTCCTACTGCCCACATGACTCCTAACCTACCCTCGTGCACCTCCACCCATGCTCTCCTCATTTGAGGGCTCATAGATGGGGAGGTGACCATCTATACTCCAACACAAACTACCAGAGCTAACCAAAAAATAAGAGTTTCTCATCATATTGATGAGGTGATCCTTTTATGTTGTCTCCAAAGTAGCCCACAAGGTTTTGAGAAGGCAACTAATTAAAAACATTTACAAACAATCATAGGAACATGATGCACATTCCAAGATAGCTAAACCCTACAGAATAGATGCAAAAAAATAAATACAGCTCTTGGAAAGCACACAAAGATTCATTGAACAATGTTCTGCTAGAAAAATCTGAGGCATCAAAATCTTTTCATGTCTATATGAGCCTTGAGGTCCATTACTTTTTATGACAACCCTTGTTTTCTCAAGCCCCAAACTCTTCCGAGTTCACCTTTTATGTCTAGAAACAGTAGATATATATAGTCCCAAAGATGGATCGACACTTTGTACAAAAGGTGTGCACAGTGTGTCACCATCTAGCAACAAGGTGCTATATACCTAGATGAATCCAGGAATATTCCCAAACTCATCCTCTAAAAGCACAACATAGTGCAGTTTCAATCTCACAATAGTCACTCATAAGATTGAAAACCATAAACTCCATCATGCATAGCAAGGACTAGCTACTATGACATCCCCACTGACGTCATCAGCGCCCAACAGTGGGTGTAGACCATAGTATAAAAGTATGCTCTCACACATACAAATCCACACACCCACACATACTTGAGCACCCATTTATACAAAGTCTTCGTACTGAGTTTCTGTCGGCACTCTGTATCCTATGACTACAAAACTGTTCTCCTACCTCCTCCTGGGAGCTTCAAACACTCTCAGCCTGCATGCTCTCCTAGAGCTTCAGTGGGCTGTGTGGTGATACCCTGCAAACATGCCTTCTTGCTGCTCCAGTGGACAACCAATGGTAAGGCAGTGTTTGCTGCTTGATCCTTGACCTGCTTGCTGCCTGCCGTAAGTGTTCTGGACCTTCCTGCTGCCGTGTAGGCAGCCCAAACTAAAGCACCTGGAACCCTGAACAATGAATATGGAATTCCCCCCCTGGAGCCCTTTATATAGGGCTTGGAATGCCCTAGAATCTGCCTGATCAGTCTGCAGAATGGCCTGACCCTGTCTTGCAGACAAGTGTCTGCCCAATCGCTGTGCCTATCTGCTGCACACTTCCAGCCAACCTGCCTTGCAGCTCCAATCTGCACCTGTTTGCTGCGCAGGTCTGCAGATCTGTTCGCAGCCATCTGACTTGGCCCTGATAGCCCAACTTGGCTGTTCTTGCAAGGCTGGAACTGCCTTAGTTCCAGTCTTCTGACAGCTTTTCTTGCTGTCCATGCAGCCCACAGGGCAGCTCACATGCTGCCCATGAGGAAGCCTTACGTGTCATCCCAGATCTGGCCCCATGGCAGTCCCTCTCTCAGCCAACGTGGCATTTCGGGCTTATGGTCTACATCCCTCATGTCCTCCTCATTTGGGGGGTGATAGGTGGGCAGGTGACCTAGTTAGACCCCTCTCACTGACCCACCATGGACCAATATCCACACATTTGATGCAGATGCTCCATGGAGAAGCACTCTAGAACAAGTTGGAGATGTCCTCTTTCATAGGTCTTTGAACCCACAGCTCCTGCTCCTCCAAGTCCGGTCCCGTGCAAGCAAACCACCTTGGTACACAAGTTCCAAAGATCAATGGCACCACCATCCTCGATCACGAACGTGCCAAGGTTCTCAAGCAATCCTGGCACAAACATTATCCAGCTGTCACCCTCAGAATCTAAGGACAGCCTCAATCCTGCCAAGCACCACGCTCCCAAGGTCTGTTCCAACCCGTCTTTAACAAGTATATATTGTCCCAAAGATAGACCAAAGCCTTGTAGGTGGTGTGCACAATGTGCCACCATCTAGCCGCAGCAAGGTGCTGCCTAGATACGGACCCCTGTGACTACAAGACTGTTCTCCTACCTACTCTCAGCCTGTCTGCTCTCCTAGAGCTTCAGTGGGCTGCGTAGTGATGCCCCGCAAACACGCATTCTTGCTACTCCAATGCACAGCCAATGGTAATGCAGTGTTTGCTGCTTGAACCTTGACCTCCTTGCTGCTGACATTGCAGTCAATGGTGAGGCACAGATCTCCGTTGATTCTTGTCCTTCTTGCTGCTGCGTATGTAGGCAGCCTGTTATGAGGACCTGTCGTAGGTGTTCTGGACCCTTGCTGCTGCTGTGTCGGCAGCCCAAACTACGGCACCTGGAACCCTGAATGATGAGTATGGAATGCCCCCCCTAGGGCCCTTTATATAGGGCATGCCATACAGTCTGCCCGACACTCTGAAGACTGGCACGATCCTGTTTTACAGGCATGTGTCTGCCCAATAATAAGAGTGGTGCCTGTCTGCTGCACATTTCCATCCTGCCCCGACCTGTCTTGCAGCTCCAATCTGCACATATTTGTTGCACAAGTCTGCAGATCTGTTCTCAGCCATCTGATTTGGCTGTAACAGGCCAGCTTGAATGTCCTTGTAAGGCATCAGGCTGGTACTTCCTTAGTCGCAGTCTCCTGACAGCTTTTCTTGCTGTCCATACTGACCACATGACAGCTTGCATGCTGCCCATGTAGCAGCCTCACATGCCATCCCAAACCTGCCCCCGTGGCAGTCCTCTCTCTGCCCACGTGGCATTTCTCCTAGGCTTATGCCCTACCTCCCCCATGTCCTCAATGGGGGGCTCACAGGCGGGAGATGACCCAAGAAACCCAACACTAGGGTTATAGGAGACCCTAGAGGACAAGCCTACTAGCCTAGGATGGAAGGCCCTAGGGATAAAGTTAAGGATACCATCTAGATTAGAGGTCTAAGAGGTAAAAAGCATTCATGCTATATTTAGCCATGGCATAGGCCATGGGCCATGGGCATTCCTTGATCAAGTACTTGGATTGTAGATCTTGACCATAAGCATCACAAGTTGACAAGCTACTTCGATGCCTCTTGTGGAGGGGATATCTGTGGTATGGACATGGATGTTTACCGGCTAGGGTCTACCCAAAGACCTTACCAATGACCTCTATGAGGTGAGCTAGAAGAGCCCTATAGTTCGGTAGTGAGTTCCACATGTCACACGTAATTCAGTTCCTTGTCTCTAGTTAGATAAAGTTAAGAAATACCATCTAGATTAGAGGTCTAAGAGGTAAAAGCATTCATGATATATTCAACCATGGCCTAGGCCTTGGGCCATGGGAATGGGTTGTAGATATTGGCATTAGGCATGGCAAGCTAACAGCCAGTTTGATGCCTCTTGTGGAGAAGATATCTGTGGTATGGGACACGGATGTCCACCAAAGCCATAGATCGTACCCGTGGCCTCTATGTGCTCAAGGGTGAGCTAGAATAGCCCTATGGTTCAGTAGTGAGTTTCAGATCGTCATTCATGTAGTTCGGTTCCTAGTCACTAGTTCGGTATTTGTGGATGAATTGAAAATAATTGGAAGATCTAGCATATAATTGTTCGTAAAAATCTAGAAGTTCAGGTGGCATCTGTTATGCTAGCCGAGATAGCATGACCTCGAAAAGATCGGGCATTTTCTCTTAGATGACCAACTTTTGTAATAATTAATGTGCGTAAATGAAATGGTCAAGAGAAGTAACTGCCAAGGTCCTAGGTGAGGGCGAAATGGCATTGACTAGGTGGTTCTGAGTGCTAAGGCCTAGGTGCACCTAAATGTGCAATAATGCCAAGGGGCAAATGGTTTTAATGTGCCCCAAGAGAGGGGTAAATGGTGCACCAAGTGAAAGGCTAAAATGATGACATGTGGCAAGGGGGAACCATCTAGGGAGTTGAGGGTCTTGTGGATATGCATGAGGAAAACAAGAAAGACGTATGAATTGAAAAATGCGATCCAGGAGAGTATGGCTGGGTGGAACAATTGTGATGCCATCGCCCGTGATCTGAGTGTGAGTTAGAATCGAGAATGTATCAATTAGTATCAGAGCTGAAGGTAAGGGAAGGAGGATCGTAGGCTGTGATGGACAACAGGCAGAGAAAAAAAATTTAGTGGCTCGACGTGCTCCACGAAGACCATCGTCACCTACAAAGACCATGCAGAAGACAATCGTAGGCTGGGAGCACGGAGGTGACGCGGGGCTGTCCGTGACGGGGAACCTTTGGTGGCGGAAGATCTCGATAAAGTGTTGACGGGCGTCTCAGGTGGACGTTCTGCTGGGACGGAGTGGCGTAGGATTGACGGACATTTGTTGCAAGCCTTCCTCCATCAGAACGTGGTCCGTCAACGAGTCTTGGGAACTCGGTCAGTCATCCTTTTTATTTACCCCTAGTGGAGTATCGACGGGCGACTACGTGGAGACAAGTGAAGGCGGAACGGGGCGAAGACCTGCGGATCATAGTTGACGTGACGAATTGGAAGGGTCTGAACGAAGACGCCGTTGCAGGCCATATGTCTACCAGTTTAGTTCTGAGCGCAATTGGCAGTGAACGCTGTTGACGTGACAGATTTGCACACAGGGAAAATAAGGAAGCGGGAGGCGCACAAATTATCAATTTTTTTCTTCGAGCTTGTCTCAGAGCGAAGCGCGCATACTCAATCTGCGTGGAGCTTCCCGGGAGCATTTTTTTCCCCTCTATACAAATTTTGGGCGGTTGTCGATTTGTTTTCTACAACAGAGGCTGTCGTTTAATTTCCTGCATAACAAAAGGGAGATCTGAAAAGAAAAAAATCTATTTTCCCTTGTGAAACTACGGAGGCAGAAGGACAGAATTCTAGGGTGAATCCTAGTGGGTCTAGAGTACGGTCTACACAACAAATGTCACATCACACAACACCTACTTTGGTCGATAGGATTTCGATATTAGAAGATGCTTTACAACAGATTATGAACCAGCAGCTTCAAGTGAACGCTGGTCAGAATGAGATCAGGGAGATGATGCAAGCCTTGTCGGCTAGACCGTCTAGAATTGATAAGGGCAAAGCTCCAGCAGAGCCAGAGCCCAGTATACATTCACCAGAGCGCGCGAGGGTCAAAGTGCCTAATATTGCTAATTATAGACCGGAGAAGTACGCTGGTCGAATGACCGAGCGCAGTTCTGATGTGATCGAGGTTTGGTTACACAAGTGGGAAGAAGCCTTCGCCATTTGTGAAATCAGATCTGATCTAAAGAAAATCCGTGAGGCCACTCACCTGTTTATTGAGGCAGTGGATAGATGGTGGATAAAGCAACAGAAGGATCAAGTTGCTCCTACCACCTGGGAAGGGTTTAAAGCTGAATTTAAGAAACACTTTACCTGATGAAGACTCCCGAGCTTGGGATGCTTACAGAAATCTTCGTCAAAGGAGTCTGTCGGTGGCAGAGTACACTAACAAATTCAGGGAATGTGTCATGAAAATAACAGACCCTCTCCCTATGTCGGTTTAGTTAAAAGACTATATCTATGGGCTGAACGACAAAATTAAAATGGAAGTTCGGGCTAAATATGTGACTACATTAGATGAATCTATTGCAGTAGCCCTGAACTATGAGGATGCCAGAGGCAGATCTAGTGGATTTGTGCAGGCAGGGACTCAGTATGAGTACCCGAGAAAAGGGGGATTTCATAGGAAATGGACTTCAAAGACAAGTGTCTCGCAGCCAAGTGGCCAAACCAAGCAGGTGAAGCCGGTTGAGGGACCAGCAAAAACAAGTACCACCGTTGGGGTGAAAAGGAAAATAACTCCAATGGCAGCCCGAGCTTGGTCAAAGTCCTCGTTGACCCCTGAACAAAAAGAGAAAGCTAGAAAAGAAAGATTGTGCTTCGGCTGCCTTTAGCGACATCAGTGGAAAGATTGTCCACTGAGTAAAGACCGTCGCATGGCTAATATGATAATATCTGAATGCGACGTGGAAATGCAGGAGAGTCCCAATGCGGAACATATGCAGATACAATTGGCGGGACCTTCTCGGAGGTTAGTCCTGTGTTGTTAAGTATGTCTGTTACTAAGTTAGTAAGCGGTGCACCTGATAACATCCTTTATAAGCCCGCAGCAACGGGGTGTACGGTTTTCGATGAGCCCGAGTTGATTAAAATGAAAGGACAAGTAGCCAGTCATGATGTGATTGTGTTGTTTGACTTAGCGTCAACACACAATGTAATTAACTCGAAGCTTATTAAGAGGCTCAAGTTGAAAACTAGTATACGGTCAGGATAGAGGACGGAAGTTCAACTGAAGTATGGGACCAAAGGGTTACCCAGTTGGAACTTCAAATTCAGGACTATGTTGAGAAGCTGGACTTTGAATTGACCAGACTTGCTCACGCAGATATAGCCCTAGGCATGGCTTGGCATTTTCGAAAAAATCCAACCATTGATTGGAAGAAGCATATTTACCAGTTCAAGATGAACGGGGTAGGATATGTTTTGCGAGATGAGAAGGATTTACCTCGAGGACCACTGATTTCAGCCATGGAAATTTGGAGGACTCCGAAAGAGTTTCTGTGTCTGTGTATAGCATCGGTAGAGTCGATTGATGATGCATCGACTAGCACTGAGGCTACCCAAGATGGGAAGATGGCCGAGTTAGCTAAAGAGATATCAGAGAAGTTCTCTGAATGTTTTAGGGATGAACTACCTTCTGGGTTACCTCCAGAGCGGAAAGTTCAGCATAAGATTGAACTGATCCCGGGGGCAGAACCTGTAAATAGACCTCCCTATAGAATGAGTTTTACTGAAGAGGCAGAGGTGCGTAGACAACTGGAAGAATACCTCAAGTTGGGGCAGATTCAACCAAGTTTCTCACCTTTTGCTTCGCCAGTGATATTAAAGAAGAAAAAGGATGATACGTTTTGCCTCTGTATAGATTACAGAGCATTGAATAACATCACTGTTAAGCATAGGTATCCGATGGCTCGGATTGATGATTTGCTAGATGCATTACATGGAGCCGTGATTTACAGCAAGATAGATCTTAAATGTGGCTACCATCAGATCCGGATTAGAGCCGAGGATGTGCATAAAACCGCTTTCAGAAGCAGGTTTGGTCATTATGAGTTTTTGGTGATGCCCTTTGGACTCACCAATGCTCCAGCGACATTCGTCATGCTTATGAACGATTTGCTACGTCCGTGTATCGGAAAGTTCGTAGTACATTTTATTGACGATATCCTGATATTCAGTAAAAGTATTACTGAGCATCGTGAACACTTAAGAATAGTGTTCAGTACTTTGAGGAAAGCCAGTCTTTATGTAAATAAAAAGAAAACTATACTGTGTATGGTTAGGCTTGAATATTTAGGGTTCATAATTACTCCACAGGGGGTAGAAATGGATCCGAAGAAAGTGGCTGCAATACTCACTTGGCCAATCCCTCAGAGTCTGACCGCGTTGCGATCATTCTTGGGATTTGTCCAGTTTTATAGAAGGCATATCAAAGGATATTCCGAAATAGTATCGCCATTGACTAATCTGACCTCGGATAAAGTACCTTTTATTTGGGGACAGAATCAACAAGAAAGTTTTAACACCATAAAACAAGCTGTGGTCACAGGACCGGTGTTAAAAATAGTTGATCCCCAGAAACCGTTGTTCCTAGAAACCGATGCAAGTGGCATTGCGGTAGGAGCAGTTCTCCTTCAAGAGGGAAGGCCAGTAGCCTTTGAAAGCAAAAAGCTTTCTCCCTCTCAAAGGAATTGGCCAACTCATGAATTGGAGTTGTATGCTGTTATCCATGCTTTGAAAACATGGAGGCATTATTTGTATGGTTCAGAGTTTTATGTGGATGTGGATCATGATACTCTGAAACATTTTTGTAAATAGCCTGACTTGAGGGGCCGCCAAGCTAGGTGGGCAGAGCTCATGCAGGAGTTTAATTTAACGATTCGGTACCGAAGAGGAAAAGACAATAAGATTGCTGATGCGTTGTCTCGCATTATGCACAACCTGAGTTTCACGGTATTAGAGAGTGCTCTAATGACCGAGATCAGAGAAACTCAAAAGGTGGACATGTTTGTCCAGAGCTTATGGCCTAAGGCTCATGTGTTAAAACTCGAGGAAAATGAAAAGGATGACCTAGCATCCAAAAAAGGCCAAACTTATGCAAGATATACCATATGCTAGAAAGAAATGGCAAGGTTGTAGTACCTAGTCAGAATGATCTCAGGCAGAGAGTCATTCGACAGTGCCATGATAGCCCGTGTGCGGGACATCCAGGGGTCAACAAGACATATGATCTCGTAAAGCGAGATCTTTTGGCCAAAGATGAAAAAGCATATTCATGAATATGTGACACGGTGTTTCTCGTGTCAGGTCAGCGAGGCCGAGCGGGTGAAGCCACCCGGACTTTTACAGCCCTTGGAAGTACCACTAAGTAAGTGGGAGAGCTTTTCCATGGACTTTATTGTAGGGCTGCCTATGACACAAGGAGGGTATGATTCTATCCTTGTGGTGGTTGATCGTCTAACCAAGATGGCTCACTTCATTCCGACTAGAGAGTCTGTTAGTGCCCCGCTAGTGGCGGATTTGTTCATTAGACATATATTTCGTCTGCATGGATTGCCTAGATCCATAGTGTCAAACAGAGAGATCAGATTTACCGGTCATTTTTGGACAGCGGTATTCAAGACACTAAGGACTGAGTTGGTAATGAGTAGTGGGGATCATCCTGAGACGGCGGATGGTCTGACGGAGAGAGTCAACCAGACTTTAGAGGATATGCTGAGAGCATGTGTCATTGAGGCAACATACGTGGGACAAGTGGTTGCCATTGTTAGAGTTTGCCTACAATGATAGAAAACATTCCTCTATCGGGTTCAGTCCGTTGGAGCGGTTATAGACCAGCAAATCCAACTATAGTTGGAGTACCTCAGAAAGTGCCTAGTGCCACGAACTTTGTGGTTCAGATGCGGGAGATGCTAGCACTTGCGAGAGCTAATATCCGCCAGGCTATGGATAGAGCCAAGGTGTATGCGGATGAAAATCGGTCTATAAGAGTATTTAAGGAAGGAGAAAAAGTTTTTCTCAAAGTTCCTTCGCACTCGAAGTCGTTGACTTCAGGAGAGTGTGCTAAGTTATCACCTCGATACTGTGGGCCGTGGTTAATTCTAAAAAGAATAGGCAAGGTAGCCTATAAATTAGAATTACCACTGGGGTGTAAGGTGCACCCAGTGTTTCATGTTTCTCGTTTAAAGAAATTTTTGCATATTGGTGACTCACTAATCGAAGGTATGGTTTTGTTTCAGGAGATAGAGGATAATGCAAGACGCAGACTAACAAGAATCCTGGACCGAGGAACAATGCAAATACAAAATCTAAAGATACCCACGGTGTTGGTTGCATGGCATGGTTAGCCTCTATCAGAAGCTACCTGGGAATCCGTATACCAGTTACGGAGAGTGTTCCCAGATTTCATCATCGAGGACATTGCTGCTTGAAGAGGGAAGGAATGTTATGCTAGCCGAGATAGCATGACCTCGGAAAGATCGGTGGGCATTTTCTCTTAGATGACCAACTTTTGTAATAATTAATGTGCGTAAATGAAATGGTCAAGAGAAGTAACTGCCAAGGTCCTAGGTGAGGGTGAAATGGCATTGACTAGGTGGTTCTGAGTGCTAAGGCCTAGGTGCACCTAAATGTGCAATAATGCCAAGGGGCAAATGGTTAACCATTAATGTGCCCCAAGAGAGGGGTAAATGGTGCACCAAGTGAAAGGCTAAAATGATGACATGTGGCAAGGGTAACCATCTAGGGAGTTGAGGGTCTCGTGGATATGCATGAGGAAAACAAGAAAGATGTATGAATTGGAAAATGCGATCCAGGAGAGTATGGCTGGGTGGAACAATTGTGATGCCATCGCCCGTGATCTGAGTGTGAGTTAGAATCGAGAATGTATCAGCATCACATACGTAGAGTGTTCAAATCAACGAGAGACCTAAGTTGGACTAGAACATGTTAATGACTCGGTATAACTTAAGCATCCTCTTAGGGGTGACTTACAGTGTATAAAAATTTGGAACGTATCCTATGGTATCCCCATGACATTGGTTATGACTTTGCTCTTTGATTAGTTTACCTTGAATTAGAATTCTCTCTTATTTCTCAGAATTCATCTACTTGTAAGCAAGAAGAAAGAAAGATATCGACAATTTGTAGATAAATTGAAAATAATTAGAAGATCTAGTATATAATTCATGTAGGAATTTAGAAGTTCAAGTGGCATCACATATCGTGTTCAAATCAACTAGAGACCTAAGTTGGACTAGAACATGTTAATGACACAGTCTAACCTAAGCATCCTCTTAGGGGTGACTTGCAGTGGTATGGGACGCCGTAAGGATTGGATAGGAGTTATTTATGCAATACCAGACTAACTTCTAGAAGTTTGAGGATAAGTCAAGAAACATTATGTTGTCGAATATATGTTGGGTCGATCCAATGGAAGAGCGAATTGCTAGTTCTAAGAAAAGGATTCCCCTGGTCCATTAACAAGAATGCAAATATCTTGAAGGGGGGAAGTATGTTAGATCCCTTGCCAACCGTCGGTTGCCAATAGCTAGCCCTAGGGACCTTAGGGGAGACTCTAGAGACCGAGGTTATTAGCCTAGGGTGGAAAACGTTGGGGCTAAGTTTAAGAAATGCCACCTGGATTAGAGGTCTATCAAGTAAAAAGAATTCATAATATATTTAGCCGAGCCTAGGGAAAATATTGACATGAGGGCTTGGGCCATGGGCATTCATTGATCAGTACCTCGATTGTAGGTCTTGGGGCTCAACCAAACTCAAGAAGTATGTCCTTCTTCAGCCCAAGTGGAAGCATGTTCTACTTCCCACATGTCACCATAGAGAACTGCCCACATAGCATTACACAGCCTTCAGATCCACCATCTAGCATGATCTCACCTGCCATGTGGCAAGTTTGTGCCGCTCTTATGGCAGCCCTGAACCCTAGCCCTATCAGTTGTCTCTCTCCCCTTGTCCTCTTGGGGGCACACGTGGGAAGAATAACTCTTATTTTCCCATATCATTAGCCTGGATCAGCTGGGAAATGATGTCCAATATTCAGCCCCTATATTGGGAGCCTAGAAAAATCATACAGCAGTACACAGCTGGGGAATTTGGCACAGACAAAACATTGTCAGAGCCAAGCCTTGAGCTTTGGTTTAATATGGAGTTGCTCCGTATTTCCAGCCAAAACCTAACAATTCTCTTTGACTCGAATCTGACTGGCAGAACAAAATAGCCTTAAATTGTACAAGGCACCATCTAAAGCCTATAAGATGAAAAAGAAAAGATCGTGTTTGAAAGCATGCATAGTTACAAGCCTTCACACTTGTAGCCAACCATTACTCTTAGTGCTTTGGTTATTCAAGTGTTATGTTGCTGCCCTAAAGTTTCACATCTCATCAGCTCAGATCTCACATGCTCTAAAGAGCAGCATTTCATTGGTTTCCCTTTCCGCTCCTTGACTTCTACAATCTGCCATTATAGGCTCAAAAGAAAACACGGCAAACTAAAACATTCAAACTATTTAAATCAGACACACTTCACTCATTTTCTTGCATGAAGAAACGAACAAACGTATATATTTCCCATACCTTAGTCTTTGGATTCCATAAGTAGATAATGAAGGCAAGCTTTGCCTCACTATACATCGGTAGCCTGCAAAGGAACAAATAGCAACACAAAATTTAACAAAATCCCCAGCCTGCAATAAAGCAGTGCATGTTAGTAAAAATAATAACTAATTGAAACCACTCACTCCTTCCAGGCCAAATAGAAATCCATATGTTCAAACGACTAAATCCTATATACCTTCATAAGATTAGAATGTATCCAATGTTACAAATAATTTCTTTTTTTAAACAAGTAAAAGAGTAGAGTAAAGAAGGAAATTTGTGGAAATTTAAACCAAATTAGGAATAAATGAGAAAAATTCAAATACAAAGCAAAGCTAAGCTTATGTTCTCATCGGTACCCAAGCATAAGCAGCCATCTGGGTTTTGAAAGATTCCGGAACCGATAACCAATCTTACAAAAAGAATAATTTTTCTGAGGACTGAAGGTTGATACTAGCAGAAATGATATACCAGGATATAAAAGTATCGCCAAGTCTCTCCAGCACCGTGAGAACTGCGATAATCATCCTGGAACAAACAATTATCCATTACAACATTACTATAGCATTCAGGTCTTGTTACTTAAAACTATCATCCAGCTGGACTGGAGAAAGAAAGGTCTTTCTCTTGGTCTGCGGGAGAAGGAGGGGAAGAAGTTGAAGAAGCAAATGAGCGCTGAAAAACAAGCTTTTTTCCCGTATCATGATCCTCCAGAACTCACTGAGAAACCAGACTTGCAACGGTTGTTAGTAGGTAAAGTCTTACTTGCCTTAGTCAACGCAAAGTGCAAGCATCACACACATAAGTATATGGAAAAATGCTATGCATGCTGCTCGAAAGCAAGTTTGAAGGAGTAAATCTAAATAAGCCAATGTAAGCTGATATACGTCATGCGTTGGAAAATACTGATGCGATTTTGTATATTACATTGGGACTAAATGAAAGACTCTGCACATGTGAATGTTTGCACAATTAAAGTTCTCAGGTTCTCTTCTTTCATCGTACAAACGATCCCAACATCACTACAAAAAGTTTAAGACACGCTCGCTTAATGTCAAGCTGTAACAGATCGTTGGCCCCACAAGATCAGGCACGTTACATCCAATATACAACAAAGGGAGAATGATTACATAAACATTGGACTGTGTAAGGAGCGGCACATAGCACTTATTAAGGGCTTAAGCCACTTAAGAGAACACGCTGTGAAATTGTGGAGGATTGGCAATTTCAAACGCCTCCGGCCTCTCAGTCATACGTACGAGTATAGGATATGGAAATCAAACTGATAGCCTACTGATACGATCAGACACGCAACTGCGGGCCTGACAGTGCGGTTTGTGGGGGTCCAAACGGCACCACAGAATATCTACGAAACCAGCCAGCCTGCTCACATAATACGGAATGAGCCATCTTTCTTCTGTACTAGCAGTACATGGGAACAAAAAGGAGAAGAACTTGGCTGAATCCCTGCTAAAACGCTCTCTATAGTGCATCGGCGCTAACCTTCACCAGGTCTGCGCAGGCTGTCGATCGTTCGTCCAAAAAAAACCGTCAGTTCAAAAATTCTAATAAAGCTCGTAAATGTTAAGATCCCGATCAGTCATAATCTCAGAGCATATCTTTTCTGAGTACGTAAGAAGCTACGAAGGGCGCTACTACAAAAGACAGAAGTAGAAGCCGGCAATGTTTTGAGCAAACGAAGACCGGCAAGACCATTTCTAATCTTCTACCGTGTACACTATAACTATGGTAGTCTTCTGTGTTGCACAATGAGAAAAGACACAACAGCGAAAGATCTAATCGGAAGATCACATGTTTCCCCGAAGCTTTTCCGTGACCCCTCGTTCGATTTACAAGCCAGAAAAAGTGCTAGAGAGTAGCGAAACGAGGTAAATTGTCGATTATAAGAGTTGCGTTGCAATTACCAGTACTGGCACCAGAAACGGAGATGGTCGACATTAGGCCGGTTCTTTTCCACGCTCTTGAAGCACTCGTACGCCGGATAAACGTATCCAACAGCCATACTAGAATGGCAAAGATGCAGAAAAACTGTTGAGAAACTAAAAGGAACGGCAGGAAACAAAGATTGGAAACGTTGTTGAAAGGAAAAAGGGTAGAGGAAGTCACCACATACATGATGGCCCTGGTGATGAAAGATCCCATCATCTTGGAGGGAGAGATGAAAACCAGTTGAAGATCATTCGTCCCTGAAAGAATGACACAACAACAACAACAACAACAACAACAGAAACCTCTTCTACGGTTATCCCACAGCTTACCTTAAACGTTGATAATCATGACCCATAGCTGCTTCATCGCCGTCCGATCACACCCCACGTGGCACCATCTACGCCTTTCATACTTGACTTCTCATCTCGGCTTGTTTCCCCCCCGTTTTGTTGTTGGAGCCTCTTTCGAAAAAGCGCTTATTTTTCTTCAAGTGCCTTTTGGCCTTTTTCTTCTTCTTCTTCTTCTTCTTCTTCTTCTTCTTCTAGGATGGTGTCATCGTGTCATATGTTGGTGATGGCGTCTCTCTCTTCTCCACCAATTCAACACAGCTTTCATCATTTCATTACGAAGGAGAATTTTATGAAGTGCCTTGACATGTGAGCCTTGAGCACAAGTTACCTTTTCACAAGCCTTCTAAAGCACATTCTAAAGTAGCTTCCAACACAAGGCATAGAAAGCAACCTTTTCAACTTGTCCTTAAAGCACACACGCACACACACACATATATATATGTACTACATGTACTAGTAGGGACTTGCACAGAGAGAGAGAGAGAGAGAGAGAGAGAGAGAGAGAGAGATGCCCTTATGATGGATGATATGCAAGGAGAGAGTTTGCCTTTCCGAATTGAGAGCCTTCTAGAATTCAAATAGAGAGGTGCCTTGTGGTGCTCTCAATTCGGAAAGGCAATGGATGCTATGCAAGGAGAGAGTTTGCCTTTCCGAATTGAGAGCCTTCTAGAATTCAATTAGAGAGGTGCCTTGTGGTGCTCTAAGAAAAGCTTTACACAACACCCTTCTAATGGTCACTCCCAAATACCCCCTTCCCTCAAGCCCACCTTCCTCTCCCATTCTTTTATCAATCACGAATGGAGGTAGACATAAAATAAATTTGAACTGTTAGATCAAACTAACTTCTAAATCGCAATCAAGTTAAAAGTCCCATTCGAAAAGTGAAAAACCAAAAGTTCTCACACGAAATATTGACACATCAATAATTAAGAAATAGGAAAAAGCCCCATGACTAAATTACCATTGGACAAATGGCACCTACCTGACATATGCCAGCACTCATGCATGCGAGCTGCATCACCATACCACATCACATTGCCTACTCATCTCACAATCCCCTACACAATCTAATTGTGCCACATCATATCATTGCCTCCTAAGAGCATTGCAATCCCATCTGCTCGCAGTTTGACTATGCCTGGCCCAAAATAGGGTAGGCAAAGTAGTAGCATATGTAGTTTGACAGCAAAGCAAAAGCAGAGCCGCGGATGCAGCTGACATGGTAGGCAGACGTCGCACACGCAGCCCATGGCAAAATTTATGGGAAGCACGCCAACATGTGGTGCACTGGACTGAGTTGTTGTGCACACGCCTGCACACCTACCTCCTAGTGTCGAAATTACTATCACTGCTAGTAAAAACCAAAATCACAATGCCGCAAAGCCATAATTACCACCCGTGCCGCCTCCCTCCGACCCTTGACGACACAAAGCTGCCAAAAAATAAGGCTCGTAGCCTTCCGTCTGCTCGCCGCATTCTTGCAATTTCCCTCCCAAGAAAGTGCCCCTGAAGCACTTTCCATCTAACCATTATATCCCTTCCCACCATGCCCCCAAGACTCTCAACCCCTTCTTCCCCTTTTTCAATAACATTATCTCCCTTTGGCCAACAATCTTTAATTTGCCCATTCCCCATCCCATTTTCTCTTTTAAGCCTCTACAACACCTCAACCATTACTATAAAACCAATAATTTCATTTAGAAAGGGACTACCAGGGTACACAAAATAAGTGTAAAAGAATCACTACAAATATGCCATGTAAAACCACCTCCTTTTTTCTCACTTTTCTCCAAATCTTGAGGACGTTCATATCTTTTGTAACCATGTAGTAAAGATGTGCATGTGCTTGTCCATTATTTATATTTCATTTGTCATGATTTGGAAATAATAACATCATAACCTCTTTATTTATTATGTGTATGATTACTTCCCATGCTCATTATCTAGAGAGTTGATTTGTCATGATCTGGAAATAATAACGTTGTAGCCTCTTTCTAAAACCATTAATATATTCACACGGAGAGATGCCAACAAAATACCCAAAAGATAGACCATAGAATCTTAGTAATCAAAGCCATGTATTTAATGTCATTCAATTTGCTATACACGTCAAGGTTTTCCATTGACTATTATTTTATTTTGCTCCTTATGTTGAGCGTATGTTCTATATGTCTTTTTATTGAGCTATTTTATGAGCATTTTGTATGAAATAAGCCTCATACATTCCAATATATTTTCTTGAAATGGCCACATGCTCTATCCTTGTTGATAAGCTGCATTTGGACACTATACATTGTCCATATTTGATGTTTTTGTATGGTGTCAAATAATAATATCTAGCAATTGGTATACAAATATTTATATGTGGAAATTCAAAACTGTGACATTTCATAATTAACAAATTTTCATGGATGTTGGTTTTAAAGTCATTAGTAAGGCTTTTTCTTTTTTTATAGGCAATTTTGAAGATGACATTAAACCACATCCCGATGTCCATTTAAGATAATTCCCTCTTTAAAAAATTCCAACATGGGTAATATAACATGTTGCTCTTTTTTTATCCTTGCTTTTGGGGGTGGGCCTATTGCCATACATCATTTGATGTGCCATGTACTTAATCGTCTTAGCGAAAAAAGTTCCCATATACACACATGATGCTAAAGTCCAAAGAGCATAACGAAGAGTAGACACAGATTTGTACTTACCATCTTTGAAGGGATAAGTTTTTACGTATTTTAGTCTCTTTCATTCATTTGTTCCTTCATACAAAGTGAGGACTTTTGACATGTTAGAATATCAAATTTCATACAAGCAAGGAAACTAAAATAATGTACTAGAAAAGAAAGCATATCAAATGGGGTTTTTCCCATATTGTCCTTTGAACAATGCGAACATGTGGATCAACCAATTAAGAATGTAACTAAAGGTATCATTTGTGAAAGATAGAGATCATCAAGCATAAATGCATAAAAGATTAGTAGAACAACAATCCGATTTTTCTCTATTCCCAAATAGGTAGTTTGTAATATATGCTCACATAATATATAACATAGCCTTGGGCCAAAAGCTTTGAACATATTCATCCTCTTTTTTACTTTTCTTTATGTCAATTGTTAGATTACTCTCTAATACCATAAAACTCATATTATGAATAATGCATGACAATGTATTAGCAACTTTATTCTTCTTCCATCTTTGGTTATGAATTTCCATATGGAATTCTTGCATGAGTTCTACCCACCTAGCTTATTGGCCACTCAATTTTGGTTGTGTATAAAAATACTTCGAAGTATCATGATTGACATCCACATAAAACTCTAAACTATATAAATAATGCTCCATGCTTTTAAAGAATGAATAATAGCATACAACTCTTTTTCATGAGTTGACCAATTCCATTGACAGAGAGAAAGCTTCTTGCTTTCAAAGGCAACTATCCTTCCCTCTTGTAGTAGAACTGCTCCTACCGCATGATGACTTGTGTGAAAATGGTTTCTAGGGATTGACTACTTTGAATACATGTATATTAGCCATCGCTACCTTGACTACATTCAAATTTTCTTGTTAATTCCTTCTGCAAACAAAAAGTAATTTATCCGTGATCAACTTAACTAATGGTGAGACAATATCAAAGAAGTTCTAATATGTCTTCCATAGAACTTAACAACCCTAAGAATGATCACAACATTGTCACATTATTGAGTATGGGCCACACTAAAATGGCCATCAACTTCTTTTAATCCATTTCAACCCCACCAGGAGTTATAAGGAACCCCACATATTCTAACTTAGCCATGTGCACTGCGGTCTACCTTTTGTTAACAAAGAGACTAGCTTGTCTCAAGATATTGGACACTTTTTTTAAGTGTTCCCTATGATCAATAGCAATACTTTTACTATAGACAAAAATATTGATAATAAAGTGTACTATGAACTTCCCTATATAACAAATCTTCCATAAACATGAGGGATTTAGTTGGAGCATTAGTAGCCATTACTGTGGGGGTTAAAGGTCACTGTGCCTTAACCCCGGTTATGTACAATACTCAAACACATATATAAAGGAATGAAAAAGAAGATTAGGGTGGTTCTGCACCCACCAAAACTTGTGTGGCTCTCTGTCTCTCTCTCTCCTTCTTCCGTTCTTGCTTCCGTTGAGAGCACTCTCAACTGGTATTAGAGCCCGAGTGATCTAGCTGAGCGTGTGTGAATGCTTGGAAGCTCAGCAGCTCTATGGGAGGAAGGAGAAGCTTTGTGGGAAGCTTTGTGGGTGACTTTACTTGCATTCGAGTGTGCAGAGACCTTGGAGGAACCTTTGGAAAAGTCACTTTGGCTTTGCGAAGTGGTTTTGAGAGCCTGTTAAGAGCTTTCAAAGAAAAAGTCATTTTTTGAGCTTTTCCCTGTTCCGTTCGATGACAGAGACTCCGTATTGACTTGTAGAGGCAACTTTTGCTTGCTTTTGGTGTCCACATTACTTTAGGAGCCTGGAAACACCTTCATTCCTGAATCTGGGATCATTTCAGTGGATTTCTGACTCACTGTGTCAGTTCCTGCGTTTTTTGCCCGAGTGTTAGAACTCAAGTTTGGAGCAACCATTTGCAGATCTGTCAGTTCCGGTGGACTCAGGAGGTCCTAAAACTTCTATGTTGCTCATCATTCGCACTCCGGTGGAGTTTACAAACAGCTCTGTTTCCAAAAACGTTTTTCAATCCATGTGTTGGACCCAGTGATTGAGACCACGGTTTCCAAAACCGTCTGTCCCATTGCGTTCCGGACGCCCAAAAACCCCTACCTATCAGTTCTTGCATGATTCGGTGGAGGATTTTCAGAGTTATAAATCTCTGTGTATTCGATTTCGTCTCTCTGTTATGCATTTTTCATACTAAGGTTTTAAAACCTTAGATTTATGCCACATGGCAGTGGATAAGTGTTGACTCCCATTTCTCACTCATCGGTTGGGATTTTGGAGTTCTGGCAGAAGAGAGATATTTGCAGATTTTCTTGCCGAGTCCGATTATGCAATGGCGCCCATGTTTTGAGGCATCTCAGGTTCTATTTTCAGTAGCGGTCATTACCATGGGACTATGATTTCTTGAGCATACCTTATGCAGATCACTCTGGTTGCAGTTTGAACAATGTCCGCTCATTCGTGGTATGCATTGGGTTGTAATGGATGATTTATAGGCCATTTGGATGCATTGCGGTCCTTGTTGGATGCGCTGATAGGCCCAAATTACCTTGTGGGATGCTATTTTTTATGGACGCTTTGCACATGGATGCTATTTTATGCTGAGGGACAGCTTTGACACATTGTTGGTGATGCACTGATAGTGCTATGCTCTGTTGGATGAGATATAATTGATGCATATGCCAGTGGACTGTGTTTATGCTTGAGTCATTTGGCACTTATTGGCATTTTCTTTTGGGCCAGATTTGCTCATATGGATGCATAGTATATGCACATGAGTCAGATGTTTTGAGCTTTGATTTTTTGTGATATTTCACACTATTGTGGCATACACATTTGGGTGCACCTGGTATTTGGTGTGATTCTCTCTTGCAGGCACTAGCATTTGGGATTTTGCTTTATTCGCATCATGGCATCCTCTTCCATGTCTGAAAAGGAATTTTTCAACATTAAAAAGTTTGATGGGACAAACTTTTCTTTGTGGAAAGAACAAATAAGGGATGTGCTTATTCAAAAGAAGCAAATTAAACCCTTGGCAGGTATTGAAGCTAAGCCTGCGGATATGTCTGAGGATGATTGGAATGAGTTGGATGCATTAGCAAAGTCTACTATTAGACTTCATCTTGCAGAGTCAGTTTATTTCACAGTAGTAAATGTGCAGACTACGGAAGATTTGTGGAAGAAACTGTGTGCCACTTATGAAAAGGAAACTGCCTCTAATAAAGTTTACCTCATGAAGAGGTTGTTTGAGCTGCAGATGAAGGAAGGGGTCTCCATTGCTTCTCATTTGAATGAATTCAATATTATTTTCAGCCAGCTTCAGGCTCAGAAAATGAATTTTAATGCGGAGACTAAGGCAATATTTCTCTTATGTTCATTGCCATCCTCATGGGATACCTTCCGTACAGCTATCAGTAACTCTGCACCTGGTGGAGTACTAAAATTTGATGATGTTGTGGGTAGCTTGTTGGCCGAGGAGATTAGACGGAAGTCTATGGATGGCAACAAGCAGGATGCAGCCTTAAATGTGCAAAGGGGCATATCACAGTTCAGGGGGAAGTCCCAAGAAAGAGTGAAGTCATGTAGCAAATCCAGGGCACGGAACATTGAGTGTTACCATTGTGGCAAGAAGGGCCATATGAAAAAGGATTGCTACAAGCTGAAAAGAGAGCAAAAGGATAAGAAAAAGAATGCAAATTGGGGTGCAAATCAAAAGGAAGAGAGTCCAAGGGAGGACAAAGGAAAAGTGAAGATCGAGGAGATCAATGCAGTCACACGTGATAGTGACAATGATGTTCTCTTCATGTCTACTTTATCTGCAGAGTTGCTTACCACTTCAGATGATGCATATTACCAGGATTGGATTTTGGATTCTGGTGCTTCATTCCATGTTACTCCCCATAGGGAATGGTTCTCCACTTATGATAGTGGAAAGACAGGTTGTGTGCATCTTGGAAATGACTATGCATGTGACATAGTGGGAGCAGGTGACACAAAGTTTTCTTTTGCAAATGGGTCTGCATTTGTTTTGAAACATGTGAGACATGTGCCTAAGCTGACCAAGAGTCTTATTTCAGTGGGTCAGCTAGATGATGCTGGTTTTCACACCACTTTTGGCTTTCAAAGTTGGAAAATTCAAAAGAGCTCTATGCTTTTGGCTAGGGGTGCCAAGTGTGGGACTTTGTATCCCTTACATGTATCAGGGGTATTTGATCATGTTGTTGCAATAACCGAGCAGCCAAGCACTTCTTTGTGGCATTGCAGGTTGGGGCACATGAGCCAAAATGGAATGAAACTCTTATGCCGTTTGGGTTATGTATCGCATTTGAGTTTCTCTGATTTTGAATTTTGTGAGCATTGTCTCTATGGGAAGCAAACTAAATCAGCCCATAAAAGAAGGGGAAAGAAAGAGTTTGAAATGCTTGATTTGGTGCATTCAGACGTATGTGGTCCCATGCCTACACGGTCATTAGGCGGGGCTGAATACTATGTGACATTCATTGATGATGCAACTAGGAAAGTGTGGGCTTATGCTATAGCTCGGAAGAGTGATGTGTTCCAGGTATTTCAGAAATGGCTGGCCTTGGTTGAGAATCAGTCAGGTAGAACGCTTAAATGCCTACGGACTGACAATGGTGGAGAGTATCTCTCTCATGACTTTCAGCATTTCTGTGATACACGTGGGATTAAGAGGGAGCTCACATCCCCTCGTATTCCAGAGCAAAATCCAGTTGCAGAAAAGATGAACCGTACCATTCAAGAAAGGTTGCAATGCATGCTTTCCAATGCAAGTTTTTCTGATGGTTTTTGGGCTGAGGCAATGGAGACTGCAGTGCATGTGATCAATAGATCACCTAGTAAGAGTTTGGATGGTGGTATTCCTGAAGAGGCATGGAGTGGAAAGAAGCCCTCTTACTCTCATTTGCGTATATTTGGGTGTGAGGCATATGCACATGTGCCAAAAGAGCTTCGAAAGAAGCTAGATCCTAAGTCTAGTTCTTTCTAGGTTATGGTGAAAGTGGAGAGATGGGCTATCGTCTCTGGGATCCAGAAGTAAAGAAGATCATACGCAGCCATGATGTGGTCTTCAATGAGAAGAAGATGCATAAGGCACCCATGAGGGATGTGGAAATGAGGAGAATCACTTTCCAGGATGTGAATCCACCTGCCTATGTTGATAGATAGCAAGCTGTCCATGCACCAAATGTGCAAGAAATGGTACCACCAAGTACTCCCACAGGTATACAATCAAGGGTAGATGATGGATCATCTATTGGTGGAAATGATGAGCCAAATGTGGCTGATATGCAAGTGGGACAGCAAGCTGAAATGCCCTTGAGAAGATCATCTAGAGTGTCTAGACCGTCTGATAGGTTTGTTCCAGGGGTAGACTATGTGATGCTTACTGATTGCGGGGAGCCTTCTTGCTACAAAGAGGCTATGATGCGTGA
Source organism: Dipteris shenzhenensis (assembly GCF_047967505.1). NCBI lineage: Eukaryota > Viridiplantae > Streptophyta > Polypodiopsida > Gleicheniales > Dipteridaceae > Dipteris > Dipteris shenzhenensis. The sequence continues at coordinate 3,907,919 of NC_141611.1, read as the reverse complement.
GGATCAACGCAAGTGGGAGTATGGTATGCAATCAGAGATGAGTTCACTTATGAAGAATAAGACTTGGGACTTGGTTTCTTTGCCACATGGAAAGAAAGCATTGCCATGTAAATGGGTCTACAAAATGAAGGTCACAGGTGATGATGTGCCTAGGTACAAGGCCCGTTTGGTTGCTAAAGGGTTCAAGCAAGAGAAGGGTGTGGACTTTGATGAGATATTCTCTCCGGTTGTGAAGATGACCACACTGAGATGCATGCTTGGACTAGTGGCATCAGAGGATATGGAGCTTATGCAAATGGATGTCAAGACAGCTTTCTTGCATGGGGATTTGCATGAGGAAATTTACATGGTGCAGCTGGAAGGCTTTGAAGAAAAGGGCAAAGAGCATTTAGTTTGCAAGCTGAAGAAGAGTCTCTATGGTCTTAAGCAAGCACCTAGAGAATGGTATCAGAAGTTTGATGCTTTCATTCGGTCCCAGGGTTTCAGAAGGAGTGAAATTGATCACTGCCTCTACACTAAAAGGGCTAAGGATAATAGCCTGATAATCTTGGCACTATATGTGGATGATATGCTATTGGCTAGCAAGAATACTTATGAGCTAGATGCTTTAAAGGCCAAGTTGCATGAGGCCTTTAATATGAAGGATTTGGGACTTGCAGGTCATATTCTTGGTATGCGCATCCCGCGTGATCGGAGTAGGAAACTCCTTTGGCTTTCACAAAAAGAGTATGTTACAAAAGTATTGCAGCATTTCAATATGGAGGGGGGGAAGGCAGTGAGTACTCCATTGCCTCCATGTGTGAAACTGAGTCATACAGATAGTCCCAAATCAGATGAGGAAAGGGCCATGATGGCCAAGGTTCCTTATGCATCAGCAGTTGGGAGTCTTATGTATGCTATGATAGCTACTAGACCAGACATTGCATTTGCAGTGGGAGTTGTTAGCCGATATATGGCTAATCCAAGAAAGAGACATTGGGAGGCAGTTAAGTGCATCATGAGGTACGTGAAGGGTACCAAGGAGATGTGCATTTGCTTTGGTAAAGGAGACATGCGTGTACTTGGGTACATAGATTTAGACTATGCAGGGCATGTGGATAGTAGGAGATCCACTTCTGGTTATGTGTTCACCTTTGTAGGTGGTGCAGTGTCGTGGATGTCTCGTGCACAGAAGTGCATTGCTTTGTGTACCACAGAGGCTGAGTATGTTGCAGCCACAGAGGGTTGCAAGGAGGCTATATGGCTTGATCGGCTAGTGGGAGATTTGGGGATTCATATAGGTGTACCGACATTGCATAGTGATTCCATGAGTGCTATTCAGCTAGCACGAAATCCGGTCTTTCATGCAAAGACCAAACACATTGAGGTCACATACCATTTCATCAGGGAGGTACTTGAGGACAAGCGCATAGAGCTTGTCAAGGTTCATACAGATGATAACCCTGCAGATATGCTGACGAAGAGTCTACCTAGTCAGCGGTTTGAGTATTGTCGTGTATTGATGGGCATTGGATAGTATGCTCACTGGTTGTTCTCCCTTAAAGGCACATTGTCCTTTAAGTGGGAGGTTGTGGGGGTTAAAGGTCACTGTGCCTTAACCCCGGTTATGTACAATACTCAAACACATATATAAAGGAATGAAAAAGAAGATTAGGGTGGTTCTGCACCCACCAAAACTTGTGTGGCTCTCTGTCTCTCTCTCTCCTTCTTCCGTTCTTGCTTCCGTTGAGAGCACTCTCAATTACCAAAAACTCATAAAGACCAAATCTACTTCTAAAAGCAATCGTATATACATCATGAGCTTGAATTTTGATCTCATGGTAGCCATGTACAAGAGGGTCTTACTAAGATCATAGATAATTGATTCTTGCCATTGGATACATGTGCTTAATGGTGATGCTATTTAGACCTCTATAATCGATACACAATAAAAAAGTATCATCTTTCTTTACCTTTAATATCACTTGATAAAGAAAAAGGTGAGAAACTCAGTTGGATTTGCCCCAACTTGAGGTATTCTTCTAGATTTCTTTGCACCTTGGACTTTTTAGTCAAACTTAGTCTATAAGGAGGTTTATTAATAGGTTCTACTCCAAGAACAAGTTTAATCTTGTACTAAATGTTTATTTCCAGAGGTAACCCATAGGGTTTTTCATCTCTTTAAAAAACAAGTGAGTACAAGTACTCATGAGCACTACCTTCAAATTGGTTTTGTAAAAGGAAAACAATTGTCAAGATGATTGGATGATTAATTTGCAACACTTGTGATGGAAGCCCATGCATAGGAAAGTCCGAATGATTTGCAAATTTTGTGTGTGTGTGTGTGTGTGTGTGGAAGACTTGATAACACCCCTTTGCATAATGAAAAGACAAAAGAGCGAAGCTAGACAATGGATAGGGCTAATTGCATTAACAGAAAAGTTTATACAAGTTGATGAAACCCTGTTTATAAAGGAAACCAGCAGTGGGCTATTTTGTAGAAATGACTTTGTGGAAACAGTAAAGAAGTTGAACTTGGATAAGTCCTAGCAAGCATCACTTTTATTGATGAGGGGAGTCTGCCTACCTGCCACCATCCAACAATAAAAATGATAAGAACCATATTTTAACTTAGTTGGGAAGACAGGTGTCATAAACACCCCTCCCTTGTTATTGGGATCACAATAAAAATAGTTGCTCATGCTATAGACTTATAAAGCTAATTTTTAATATTATGCTTTAAGTGTAAAACTAATCGGGATGAGTTTAAGGAACAAGAAATAAATGTTTATGTAAGGCAAAAAGCCTTAGTGTATTTAGGTGTGTGAATGTAAAGGAGGAGGGGAGAAATTAAGGATTAGAGAAATAAATGTAATTTTAAGATTTAGAGCATAAGGGAAGGAGAATTTATATGAAAGGGGAGCATAAAGGAATTTCAAAGGTATTTAAGGAAAAATATTTAAGAATTAAAAAAAAAGAAATTTAAAGAAGGAATTTCAAAGAAGACAAAATTAGAAAATTTGGAAAGAATTAGGGAAAATAGAAAGGATTTGAAGGAATTAGGAAAAATACGGAGAAATAGAGAACAATTAGGGGGAATAGGGAATTAGGATAATAATTAAGGAAAAAAGGGGGGAAATTGGGAGAATAGCAAAAGGAAAGAGGAAAAATCTAGAAGAAATTAGAGAAAAAAAGGAAGATGTAGGGAACAATTAGGGGAAAATATGAAATTAGATTAAAATAAAAGAAATTAGGAAAAAAGGGGGGAGAATTAAGAAATTAGGAAAAATAATTAGTATGGTCAAAAGGAAAAAGGGATAGTAAGTATGTGTGTGTGTGTGTGTGTGAGAGAGAGAGAGAGAGAGAGAGAGAGAGAGAGAGAGATTAAACCAAAATGGAAGGGGGCCACGTGTCAAGAAACTGTGTGGGACACTTTTTTACAGAAGTGTAACTATAGCACTGCCTGGAAGGCAGTGCTAAAAAGAAAATTCATTGGGATTACGATCTCCTAACAAGGCCATCCCTATCTTAGGTAGCCAATGAATCAATTTATGCATTCTTGAACAATTCTTCCTTGCATTACTCAACAAATACAGTACAAAGAAATATAATTTTATTTGGAGTTTTCTTTCTCTTTGTACTCAAGATTAAATAACCCTAAGGAATTAGGAGGAACAACATGTGTTCATTAGGCACATTTAATGAATAAGGTTTGAACGATTTGTAAATAGGATACTCTGAATGAAATCCAAAAGACAAGCATCATGGATGGGACCCAAATGATAGGTAAACATGTAGGATTTCCAAAATGGGTGCTAGAATTCAAGCAAGCATCATGGGTGGGAATCGAATGATAGGTAAACTTGCAGGCAACCCAAATGATGAATTACCACATTAATTCCAGGGTTAACTCCAATAGTTCAATGTTAGAAGAAATCTCTATGTGAGTGTTGTTCTAGAATTGAGGCATTAGTCACATAGAATGACACCATCGACATTGATGGTTGGTGATTATGAAGAGAGCTCAACTTTATAAAAGGATGATGACTAGTTTGTAGCTGTTGTTGCAAATGGTGTTATATATTTTGAGACTACTTTGGAGGCTACCAAGACATACAACCGACTCTATCAGCACCCATTGGTGGACTTGGATCAATTGGTGCAACAACTTCAACTAGTGATCATGTCGAAAAGGTATTACTTTCCCTTTTTGAAGGGGAGTGGGGGGCACAACAAGGGGGACATGGGTGTAATAGCCAATTCTTTTGATATTCACTGTGTCTTGAAACTAGCGTCAATTTCTCAAGTTGTGCTATCAAGTCATACATGTTTGGGATTTGTATCTCCTTCTAGCCTACACAATAGACTTCCTTGCATCCCAAAACCAATTTAATTCATTACATAGCCACCTCATCACGTTGCTCCCAAATCCCTAGATGGTTTGCTTGCTAAAGTCATTTGCCTCTTGCATATTTGCATTCTCCTTTTCTTGTCCTTTAGGATTTCACAATTAACACTCTAGTCATTTATTTGCTCCTGATGGAACATCAAGAAGGAATCAACAACTGAAGCAAATAAAGTAGTTTATTCAAGAGAGGAGAGGCCCTTATAAGGGCAATTGATACAATGCATGTGCCCCAAAGGAGAGCACCTCTAGATCCACAAATCACTCCATTGATCTCTCCATCAAGCCCATGAATCTCTCAATCACACCTAATAGAACCTTTTGCCACCAAACCTGGTCACACTAACCAACACACAACCCTTGTACCCCTTGGTACACCCCATTACATCAATTTGTCCTTCATATCCCCCCACAAATTGATGACCTCACCCTAATAGTAGTACATGGGAAGCTTCATGGTTTGTTCACACCTAGTAACAATACTCATGACCCCAACCTGTGACTCACTCTGGTTATGGCTCTTGGTTTACAACTGGGAGATTGGACAATGACTATGTATCAAGACCCCATGGGTCCAACGAGGTAAAACCTCAAACATAAGACTAACAATCATTTAAGGGGGACATCCCAAGGTAGAGAACCCTTATTAACCACACACACAAACAACTTAGAAAATATATGGGTCATCACCCTTGTCAAGATTCGCTGGGGTGGTGAAAGCAGTGAGAGCTTTAACATCCTTTGGTTCTTCTTCTACTTCTTTCTCTACTTCTTCCACAAGGTTTGCTGAAAATTTCTTCCTTGTATAGCAGTCTTTCTCAAAATGTTCAGGCTTTCCACAAAAGTTGCACTTCATCTTGCTCTTGCTGGGGATCCCTTGAAGTTTCTTTTGACCAAATATGCCCCATGTTCTTTGTAGTCATTCCTCTATTTAATTTTCCTTTCCTCTTCCAATAGGGAAGCCTCTATTTCCACCAAACTAATCTCTGGTATGTTGGTGAGAGTAGTGACAATAGTGCCATATTCCTCAGTTATGCTTTTGAGCAAGATAGCAATTACAATGTCATCATCAAGAAGATCAAACTTGATGCTAGCTAACTGATTCAGTATGCTTTTCATGGAGTTTAAATGTGAAGGGATTGATTCTCCTCTATCCAATTTCAGATCAAAGAATTTGATAAGCAAACTAAACTTGGAACACTTCCCCTGTGCTCCAAAGACAAGCTCAGAATGACTCCATGCAGCATGAGCAGTCTCACAACCATCAATATGGTGGATAAAAGAATCACTCAATCCAAGAGGAATTATGGCTAGTGCCTTTTCATCCTTAGGGAGCCATAAAGCCTCTCCTTCCCTAGTGGTTGGTTTCTTTTCTTTCCCATTAGCCACATTCTAGATCCCCTTCTTCATAAGAATAAATTTAAGTTTAGTTTGCAAAGTATGAAAATCCTCTCCCTCAAACTTATCTATCTTGGTTTTGGAGGCCATAGGGAAGGTCTTATCAAGACTGGCAGTGTCTAATTTCTTTACAATTCATCAAAAAGAACCGTTGCCATATAGATGCATGTTACAAACAATGAAGTCTGAAAAGCCAACGTCCTTTGCATATTGATAATAGTGAGGGACTTGGGATTTGCCTTGGAGTTTAGTAACCTTCCTATTGGTGTATCTTGGAGTTTTCTTCTTCTTTATCTTCCTAACACATGGAGTGTTGCTAGAACCACAAGAAGAAGGCATGCTCAAAAACTATCTTTCCATGAATACAAAGCTATGAAGAAAAGATTGTCAATACACCAAGTAGAATGTTTGTAGACTCCTACAAGTCCAATGGCTGAGCTTTAGCACTTCAAAATAGTCAGTACTAAAAATTCTTGCAATCAAACTAAGAAGCCCCAAATCTTAGTTGACTTGGTCAACCCTCCAATTCACAAAACTGTCAAAATGTGAACTCAGAAATGAGCAAAGATTGGATGCTGAAATTCAAGTTGTAGAAGCAAGCATTGAAGGGACTTTTGCAATGTAATGAAATCTCTTTTACCAGAGAGAGCAAAGAAATCAAGGCATGAGGCTAGATGCTGGGCATGGTGATGCTCGAGGGCCATGGGGGAAAGGGAATGTGAGGGAATGTGTCTAGTAGGTGAGCAATTAGTGCCACCTCCTAGTGTTTGGTGTGTGTGAGAAGATAAGCACCTAACATCTCTCCCTCCATTGTTTTGAAACAGATACAAT